>NC_082684.1:154694332-154902139 GCF_949987515.2 Delphinus delphis
TTTAATTTTTGGCCATTCTTTGGGATTTTCTATGTAGTTGATCATGTCATCTCTGAACAAAGACAGCTTTATTTCTTCCCTCCCAACCTGTATACGTGTTGTTTCCCTTTTTGTCTTACTGCATTAATTAGGACTTCAGTACAATGTTGAGTAGGGGTGGTGAGACAGGGCATCCTTGTCTTGTTCCCAGTCTTAGGGGGAAAGCTCCTAGTTTCTAACCATTAAACCTTAGGGGGTGTTTTTATGGATGTTCTTTATCAGGTTGAGGAAGTTCTCCTCTGTTCCTAATTTGCTGAGAGGTTTTTAATCATGAATCGGCATTTGATTTTGTCAGATCCTTTTTCTGCATCTATTGATGATACCATTTTTCTTCTTTAGTGTGTTGATGTGGTGGATTATATATTTGAATTTCGAGTGATGAACCAGCCTCACATACCTGGAATAAATCCCACTTGGTCGTAGTGTATAATTGTTTTTAATACATGGTTAGATTGCATTTGCTAATATTTTGTTGAGGATTTTTGCATCTATGTTCATGAGAGATATTGTTCTCTAAAATTCATTTCTTATATAATGTCTTTATCTGGTTTTAGTATTAGGGTTATGCTGGCCTTATAGAATTAGGACATATTCCCCCTGCTTCTCGTTCTAATTCTCTTTCTTTTTCTTTTTTTTTTTTAATTTTATTTTTTTTGGCACCAACTACCATGTCTACTGATAGTTACAAATCTGTTTCAAATCTCAATACCTCATATGTTTCCCAGACCTGGTTAGGATTTCCACTTGGTCGCATGGTTTTTTAAACTAAATCAAATTCAAACTTCATTATCTCCAGGGAGATCTCCCCCACCCAGTTTTTCTCTCTTGGTTAAATGACAACAGTGTTAATTTAGGTCATTAAGTTAGAAACCTTTGGGTCTGCTTGCTCTCACATCTGGTCTCCTGTTGCTTTGCCAACCTCTCGGTCCAGGTGCTTGCCTTCTCTTGTCTGGAAGCCCCTTGTTTGGCCTCCATGTCATCAACATTTGGTATCATTTTGTGCTTTTCACTGCCATCGGAGATACCTTACTGAAAAACTAAACTGATTTGTGGGCTTAGAAACATTCATCATTTTTCCAGTACCTATAAAATAATATTTAAACTTATTAACCCAAGCTATGTCTCCAGCTTCAAAACTACATCCAGTTCCTAGGAATGCCCTCCTTAGGCCCTCCTTTATGCACAAATTTATGGATTCTTCATTTCTCCCATGGAGCTTTCCAGGCCAACACAGGTACTTTATGGACTTAAGAGCTACAAGATAATGTATATTCAATAACATGTCTTCACCAGTAAGAGGAGGATCCTCTCGTAATTTATCTTTCACCAACATTACTTTTAAGTCATATCATTTTGACTTTAATGCATCAGCACTTTAAAAGACTGTCGAAAATATTTAATGTAAATTTCATGTAAATCTAAATTTGCATAAATCTTGTTTATGAGATAATAGTATGCTTCTTGTGGTCAGAGACCATGTCCTGGAGCAGAGTAGCTGCTCAGTAAAGAGCTTACTGAATTGAGTTGAAAAAGTTAATTGGTTTAAATAAACTGTACTTTGACACATGTGGTCATGTTAGAATGTGTAGTTGACCCTAAGGGTTATTTGAAAAGGTTTCGGTGAACTGAGGAAGTCAGCAACAATATAGGCAAAGACATAGGGGTGGGAATAGAGCATGTGTGAATGCCATTGTGACTTCAGTGGAAACTTTGTGTTAGATCAAATAGAATGAGATCTTTTTTTTTTTTTTTTTTTTTTTGTGGTACCTGGGCCTCTCACTGTTGTGGCCTCTCCCATTGCAGAGCACAGGCTCCAGACGCGCAGGCTCAGCGGCCATGGCTCACGGGCCTAGCCGCTCCACGCCATGTGGGATCTTCCCGGACCGGGGCACGAACCCGTGTCCCCTGCATCGGCAGGCGGACTCTCAACCACTGCGCCACCAGGGAAGCCCTAGAATGAGATCTTTGATGATGTAGGGTTTGGTATCAGTATTGAGGTATTTATGTATACACACACACACACACACACACACACACACACACACACACACACATTCAGTCTTATAGATCATTTCTTTATGGGATACTCTTTAAATCAGTTTATCAACTTTGAAAGTTTTTCTTTGAGATATTTTTCAAAAAACTAAAATGTTTTTTACCACCTTTATTCTCAGGATCCAAGTTCGAAATATGGCAACCTTGAAAGATAGTAAGTACTTTATCACAATATGTGAATTAAGAAAAACTAAACTTTGACAAATAAAAATGTGCTGCTTTAGCCCATTTACATATTTGGTCAAAATGGACACAGTGAATCTATGTCATCTCTGTGCGGCATTGAACTTGTTTTGGAAAAGACCCATGTGAGGTGACACATGGTTGTTGATTCTGTTGTCTGTAGAATGATAATGATATAACTAGAAAAAACTACTGTGTGTGTGTATAAAATGTTACGGAATATGTGGCAAAAGGCCATTTTCAGTACCATTTAGTGTTTTAAATACATAATTTATTGATACTATTATGTTGCCATTTTGCTTGTCCTCTCCAGGTAGCACAAGGTCTGAGTTATTGGTACTCTAACATTAAGCCTAGTTTAGCAGCTGCTATTAATTGAAGGTCTAACTGCTAATTATTCTACCTTGAAGTTTAGGAAAATATTTCGATAAATTCACAAATGAAATGGTAACTCCTTTATCTTAACACAGCACTTCTATTTTTCAGTTACCAGGCGACTAAAATCAATCAAAAACATCCAGAAAATTACCAAGTCTATGAAAATGGTAGCAGCAGCGAAATATGCCCGAGCTGAGAGGGAGCTGAAACCAGCCCGAGTGTATGGAATAGGATCCTTGGGTAAGAGGAGAGTGCAGTCACAAATTACTAAGTACCATTTAACCTAGAGATGACTGCTCAGGACTCATCTGTCCTGAGTACTTCCAGGCCCCCATCTATCACAGCAGCCCTGTGCGGGTGGGGACTGTCAGAGCTCCCGCTTTGCCGATAGGAAAAACTGAAGCCCAGTGCAGTCATAACTACACCTCTGTGACTTGGCATCTGAACCTATTTGTTAACCACTGTATGTGATCATGTTCACTTTTAAGATATTCTGAAATTTTTCCTAGATTATTAAATACACCATCAAAAGAACTTGGAAGTTTAGTGCATTAGACTCGAATGCTTGATTTCTTCCTGTTACACTGTGATGTGATCTTTTAGGACTGCAGGGTGGGGAGGGGGTGCCCTGCAGTGGAAGGTGACTGGGTAGTCATGGATATGACTGTGAGTACATGAGCGGAATGTTTAAACATTAGCTGTAAAGAGGGAGAAATTTGCTTATTTCCAAATTGAAGAAAAGATGTATCTGTATCATCTGTGTGTTAATGCCTCTATGTATTACATATAAATTACCTTGTGCAATAGTTTTCTTGTGCTCTTCATATTTTTTAAGCATGCATTTATAGCATGCTTTTTTTAATCAGTGTTTTTGGTTTTTTTTTTTGGCTCCATTGGGTCTTCGTTGCTGCACGCGGGCTTCTAATTGCGGTGGCTTCTCTTGTTGGGAAGCACGGGCTCTAAGCACGCAGCCTTCGGTAGTTGCGGCACACAGACTCAGTAGTTGTGGCTCGCGGGCTCTAGAGTGCAGGCTCAGTAGTGAGGCACACGGGCTTAGTTGCTCCGTGGCATGTGGGATCTTCCCGGACCAGGGCTCAAATCTGTGTCCCCCTGCATTGGCAGGCAGATTCTTAACCACTGCGCTACCAGGGTAGTCCAATCAGTTTTTTTATATATAAATTTATTTATTTTATTTATGTTTATTTTTGGCTGCATTGGGTTTTTGTTGCTGCGCGTGGGCTTTCTCTAGTTGCAGCGAGCAGGGGCTACTCTTTGTTGCAGTGTGCGGGCTTCTCTTGTCGTGGAGCACGGGCTCTAGGCACATGGGCTTCAGTAGTTGTGGCTCACAGGCTCTGGAGCGCAAGCTCAGTAGTTGTGGCACACGGGCTTAGTTGCTTTGCAGCATGTGGGATCTTCCCGAACCAGGGCTCAAACTCATGTCCCCTGCATTGGCAGGCAGATTCTTAACCACTGCGTCACCAGGGAAGCCCTAGCATGCTTTTTTTTAAGCATGCTGTAAAGAAACTTCTGTATGAGAAAACGATAGGGCACTAGGCTTCAGTGGAAATGCCTCCTTGCTTTAAAAATGCCATATTTAGGGAATTTCCTGGCGGTCCAGTGGTTAGGACTTGGCACTCTTATTGCCAGGGTTCGGGTTAGATCCCTGGTTGCGGAACTAAGATCCATCCCTGGTTGTGGAACTAAGATCCTGCAGGCTGTGTGGTGCAGCCAAAAAAAAAAAACCAGCCATATTCAGCTTTTCCTAGGAGGCATAATGGAGACTTGCTAAGTTAGGGTTAGCAATCATTAGCAACGCCAGCCGTTTGCTCTCCTGAGTCCTGTTCTATAACCAGCATAATACTGAGCACCTAGTTAGCGGCCCGGTAGAGGTTGATAAATTACTCTAGCCTATTTTTATGAAAAGGTGAAAGTCATTCACTGTTCACCTTTCATGCTGAAATGAATAAGTGTAATAAATTTGTTTCCCCTCAAAACTCTATAACCACAAAACTATCGAATAAGGAAATTGACTCAGATATCTAATTATAGTATTTGTGGTGTGATATTAAAAATTCAAGTCAAGGCTGCCATTCAGCTTCTAAGTCCTTCAAACTAAAAAAATACTAACTGCTAGATATTAAATGGCTAATCATTTAAAATATTTAAGAACTTTAAATAGACATTTTATGCTGTACAATATAAAACAAAAAGAGACTGAAAAGGAATATTTTCTCCACTTCCCTAAACTTTGGAGTTGAGTATTTACCTCTCTCTGCTTTTTATGGAGGGTCCTCAGGTATTGAAATTTGAGAATCACTGCTCTATACTGAAAAAGGCGATAGCAGGAATTTTGTTGAAGTGGGGAATGTGGCAGCCGTGAAGATGCACTTTGTAACTAGAGTGAGCACAGCTGCTGAATCGTCCTGTGTTTTTGCACCTAAGCCATGCTTCCCACGGGCTGCTCCTGGCCAGCACCTGAGCACAGATGGGATACTCAGGTAGGCGTGTTCTTGGGAGACTTGGGGCTCCCTGGCAGCCTCGCTGAACTTTCCCTCAACTGTACAGCGGTCCAGGAAGCTGCCACCACACCTTTCATCCCACTGGTCAGACTGGCATCCTGGTGTGATGGCTATTCTGACCCCCTTCCTATTTTCTCTCACAGGCATTTCCCCAGTAAAATCCATGTATATTTTATCCTATTTAAACACCTCTTGCCTTCTGCTTCTTGGAAGACCAACAAAGTGAGGTTGTTAGTAATACCAAAAATAGGGACTTCCCTGGCGGTCCAGTGGTTAGGACTCCGTGCTTCCACTGCAGGGGACATGGGTTTGATCCCTGGTCCTGCAAGCCATGCAGCCCAGCAAAAATAAATAAATAGAAAATAAAATGGCATCCATCATTTAAATGTCAGCGGTTTTCAAAAAAGCTTGCTATGTAGATTATATGAGCATTTCAGTAAATATTTGTTTTCTGCTTTTTTGGTTGTACACTGAAGATCTGTGTTCTTTAGAAATTTGGCAAGTCTAGAGAAGTTGGTACTTCTATAAGTCTGGCCTTTTTACAAGTTTTTTAATTGTGCTAGCAATTTCTTTTAGTCAGTACTTAAGATAACTTGGCCCTTAGGAACCTCTGTCTTAATAGAGATTTAAACCTTTATGGTTTTTAGCCTGATTGTAAATGAAATACATGCACAGACACTTGATTATATTGAGGCATCATTTTGTAAATTAGGGTTATTGCTGTATTTAGTGTAATTACACATACATTTTTTTTTTTAAGCTCTGTATGAAAAGGCTGATATTAAGGTGCCTGAAGACAAGAAGAAACATCTCCTTATCGGTGTGTCCTCAGACCGAGGGCTTTGTGGTGCTATTCATTCCTCGATTGCTAAACACTTAAAGAGTGAGGTGGCCAATCTCACAGCAGCTGGGAAAGAAGTTAAGATTGTTGGAGTTGGTGATAAACTCAGGAGTATACTTCACAGGTAATTTAAGTATATATTGTTTATGTTTAAAAGGCCGCAAGAATGAATAAAGGGAAGTTTCTTTGATAGTTTATTTAAGCAAGGTGTCTTTTTTTGGTTACCATTTTATACACAGAGGTTTTGTTTTGTTTTGAATTTTTTTCCAGAATATAGTAGAATGGATAGATTTCCCCTGTTTTCTATTTATCTTTTGTTTTTCCTTCTTCCAGACCATAAATGGAATACAGTAGGAATATCAGAAGCTATGGGTTTTTGTTTTGGGGGACGTTTTTCAGTTTTTTTTTAACGAGGACCCTAAGGAGCTCTCACAGCCAGGAAATGCCAGAAATGAATGACAGCTGATTAGGGCTGGAAGGAGAGAAGTAAAGGCAGAGAGAAATGCAAGACAGGAAGGGCCTGGTGTTAGTCCTTAGTTCTTGGCAGGTGCTGAAGGAAAGGGACAATCACGATAATGCAGGGGCGCCTTAACTCAGTGAACACCCCCCGCCCCCCTCAAAAAAGCTTGATCCATAGTGAGCGTGTTTTTTCCTTGTTCTCTGTTCTTTCAGCAGAAGTATTCTGTTAAACTATTTTATGTGACCTCTTCATTTTCTTGTAGGACTCATTCTAACCAGTTTCTGGTGACATTCAAAGAAGTGGGGAGAAGGCCCCCTACCTTTGGGGATGCGTCGGTCATTGCCCTTGAACTGTTAAATTCTGGATATGAATTTGATGAAGGGTCTATCGTCTTTAACCGATTCAGGCAAGAAAAATGTTGAAATCTGAGCTATTTTATGTTTATGTTCAGATTTTTCCATTAAGTAAATGTCTACTTAACAGTTTAAAATTATACTTTTGGAATTTACATTTGCTTTTGCCGTTTCTAGGTCTGTCATCTCCTACAAGACAGAAGAAAAGCCCATCTTTTCCCTTGGTACCATTGCAAGTGCTGGTAAGTAGGTTTTGTATGACAAGTATTTTTCCTATAGAAAGGAGAGATTTGTACATATAGGAAAACAGTGATTGTCAGGGTGGCTTTTTTTCAGCAGTAACAAAAATGACGTTGGGCTGTTTATCACCATCTATTAGTGGCTTCCATGAAATCATAAACATTTATTGTTTGACAACACTTACTGCATTCTTTCATTAATTTAATAAATATCCATTGAAGGCCATCGTTAGATATGATTTCTGTCCTTGGAGGTTGAAGAACTAAGCTAGAATGATATGTTGGCTTTGCAATCTGTGTGTGGGACCCCTCCCTAACCACAAAACAGACGCTCTAGAATAGAGATTTGAACGCTATTCACAACTAATATACGTTGAACAACTCAGTTCTCTTGTTTTGCTGTTTAAACAAAGTGATCATTGCTCAGTGATGCATCCTGGAAATAATACTCAGGAACTGATTTTATTTTCCCTTTCTGTATATTAGATTTCTCCTGTAATAGGTGTATAACTTTTACATTTTATTTTTAAATAAATCTATAACTTTTACATTTTATTTTTAAATAAATCTTTATTTTTTGGCTGCGTTGGGTCTTCATTGCTGCAAGTGGGCTTTCTCTAGTTGAGGCAGGCAGCAGCTACACTTTGTTGCAGTGCGCAGGCTTCTCATTGCAGTGGCTTCTCTTGCTGCGGAGCATGGGCTCTAGGCGCACGGGTTTCAGTAGTTGCGGCGCATGGGCTCAGTAGCTGTGGCTCATGGGCTCTAGAGCGCAGGCTCAGTAGTTCTGGCGCACGGGCTTAGTTGCTCCGCGGCATGTGGGATCTTCCCGGACCAGGGCTCAAACCCGTGTCCCCTGCCTTGGCAGGTGGATTCTTAATCACTGCGCCACCAGGGAAGTCCCTATCACATTTACATTTTAACGTCTTAGAAATTGGGATGCTTCTACCAGTCAATATGTATTTTTTCAGTATGTCATTTTTAATTGGCTATGTTATTTTCTTTCTTCATGGTACATAAAATAGGAGTTATAATCCACCGCATCTTAAATTTGATGAAATCCAGTACTGTCTCAGCACTTTACACTAATGAGTGAATTTTCAAGTCTGCTGCTACGTTTCCACTGCCTAATTACTAAAATGCACAGCAGCCTCTTAACTCTTCTCTCTTCCACATTCTCAGAAAAGCTTTCCCTCCCTTATTTTCCTGAAACTTTCAGATTTCCCCAATAAACAAATGGCTGAAATGGGATTTTTATATTACACTATACGAGTCTCAGTTCTTTCCTTAATTTCTTTATTGAAAAACGTGGTCACTGACTGTTGTGTGGCTTCGTGCCCAGCACGCTGCTAGATACCATCCAAAGGATTTGTATCCGTGAAATGTGGTGCTGTTACTTTAAATGTGGACTTCTTAAGTTTTATGAAGTTAAGCATTTGAAGTAGAATATCAAATGCTTTGTTTACACATCATATTTTTCTGAAAATCTATTATCTATAGTATGGAAATAGATGAAGATTTTAGAACTGAGTCCTTTAACCAATCTTACGTTGACTTCTCTGTAATTATAAAGAGTTTTTCTACCAGGAAGCTGTCTTGATTAAATCAGTCTTTGTGCTGTATCGCTTCAGAGAAATCCATGGCTTGTTTTAACAGAGAGCATGAGTATCTATGATGATATTGATGCTGACGTGCTGCAGAATTACCAAGAATACAGCCTGGCCAACATCATCTACTACTCTCTGAAGGAATCCACCACGAGTGAGCAGAGTGCCAGGATGACGGCCATGGACAATGCCAGCAAGAATGCTTGTAAGCGCTGAGAGAATTCCCTTACGGAAAGCAGCATGAAGACCCTCACGTCAAAAGGCATTAGCGATTCTGGAAGTGGACCAGGAAGCAGGAGAGCTGGGGTCTAGTCCTGGGCTCTGCCACCGATTCTGTGAGGATAGAAAAATTATATTCTCTGCCTTAAAGGAAGTAATATCTTACTTGGTACGCAGTAAGTGTGCAGGTACTTTGAAAAGGTATCTCGTGGAAGAAACAAAACTACCTTCATAAAATTTTTTGACTGGCCAGTTTGGGTACCCAAAAGGAAACAGAATCTTATTTTTGAATTAAGCAACACACGTCTATAAATGAGTTAGTGAAAAAGGTATTCTTTTCTAGTTTTAGATCTTGTTGTCTTTTGTTCTGTTTGTAGCTGAGATGATTGACAAATTGACTTTGACGTTCAATCGCACCCGCCAAGCTGTCATCACCAAGGAGCTGATTGAAATCATCTCCGGTGCTGCGGCTCTGTAAGTAACTGTGCGTCACCCTCAGACTCCGTGTCTCATCTGTGCCTGCTAGTTTAGCCTTTGCATGTTTAAGTTTTCTGTTTTGTTTTGTCTGTTAACGATGAAATGATCCATTGCTTATCTTGTTTCCTTAATCGTAGAACATAAAGTTTGATGAAAATGAGATCTCTGGTGTATTTTGATTGTTTCAGCTGAAATATTCAGGCTTAGTTTCTTCTTTTTAGAAATTAGTATATTGCTAGCTTTCACTTTCTTCAAGTTTTAGGAATAAGGACGTGAATAATTCAGTATCATTTATACTGAATGATAAATATTCAGTATCATTTATAAAATCTGTCTTTGAACTTAAAATATTATAAATCAGGCTTTCTGAGTTACAGGACTGGTTTGGGGTTTGGTTTTATATAAATCTGCAGATCATTGAATGGTGGTTGGGTCCAGGAATTTTTAAATTAAGTTTTCTGTATCAGTACTGTCTTATAAGGAGTTCTTAAAATACCACTTTCCTCAAGAAAATGTCTTGGTTGTCTAGCTAGATATGTTAATGTTTGTGAAACCACGGTTACGATAATGGGAATTCTGTTTTAAAAATTATTAAATTGAACACCCATTATATGCCTCATACAGTGCTAGGCACGGTGTTAAAGGATGTGATCCTTTCTTCCAAGGCATTTATGTGCTAATAGGATAAGAAAAAAATGCAGATAATTATGGTGAAAGATAAAATATGTCATAAGTTTTCTTTGACTCATTCTCTCTCACCTCCTGCTAATTGGTCACCAAGTTCTGTAAATTTTACCTTCTAAATATCCCTTGACCCTTTCCCCTTTATGCCCTCTTCACGCAGATCCTTGTCATTTCTCTCCCAAATTAAAAAACGTATTTTTTGAGTGGCACATACGTTTTTTTCCCTGAAATGCCATCTTTCCCCTGCACCCTTGATTGTACATCTGACTCTGTTTATCCTTCCTAACGGAGCTGGGGTAATCCTTTCTTCCAGAAATCCTCCCTTCCTGGTTTGAGTGGGGCAGCCTCCTATGCTTCCCTTCATCATAGCACTTACACTGTTTTACTAGGAATTGCCCTTCTGTTTGTCTGTCCTCCTGCGGCTTGGGACAGGGAGTGTCTCGTTCAGTCTTATAGCCCCATCACCTGGCACATACTTCCTCAGTAAATATTTGTAGAGTGAATGAATGACGTGCCATGAATATTTACATTTTTTTAAATATATTTATTTGTTTTTATTTTTGGCGGTGTTGGGTCTTTGTTGCTGTGCACGGGCTTTCTCTAGTTGCGGTGAGCGAGGGCTACTCTTCGTTGCGGTGCACGGGCTTCTCAGTGTCGTGGCTTCACTTGTTGCGGAACGTGGTCTCTAGAGCGCAGGCTCAGTAGTTGTGGCGCACGGGCTTAGTTGCTCCGTGGCATGTGGGATCTTCCCAGGCCAAGGATTGAACCCCTGTCCCCTGCATTGGCAGGCGGATTCTTAACCACTGCGCCACCAGGGAAGCCCGCCGTAAATATATTAAGACCTGGAAGTTCAGCAGAGAGAGAAGTAACATTTTATTGGGTATGTGAAAACGTGAATCCAGGTTTAAGAATCAGGGAAAGGTTTATCACTACGATGACATTTAAGTTGGTCCTTTTGTCTCTGGAGGATAGAAATGGGCAGAATGCCAGACACACAAATAAACTGGTTGAGACTGTTTTATAAGTGTTGGTTGGATCCAGCAGGCTTCCTTCTCTTATTTTGCTTTGGAGCATGAGTTTAAGACTAATCCACCTCTCAGCCTCGTCACTACTGCTCTGTTAACATCAGAGTCCAGTGCAGTGATGAGCGGCCCTGCCGCTTACCAGCTTGATAGACGTGGTTAAGATACTCTCCCTGCAACGCAGTTGTTTTCTATGACACGGGGGCTAATACAGGGATTAAATAAGTGTATTATTCGTGTCCTCCTTGCTGTACTTCCTACTGCTGGAGCCACGCTGACTTCTTCTTGGGTGGCGTGCACGCAGAGGCCTGGGGGAAAGTTTGGACTGCGCTCTTAAGGTCTGTGAGCTGTGAGATGTGGAGAGCCAGGAAAAGAGGAATGAATGCTCGGAATAGACGGAGGCTACAGCCTCTGCAGAATTGAGGACCAGGCTCTTTCTTGATTAGGAATGCGGGGACTTGGCTGAAAAGTAGCAAAACCAGAGAAATGAGGAGAGGGAGATTGGGATATGAAGACCAAGAATTTTAAAAAGAACTCAAATAACTGGAAATTGACTAGTTTTCGCTTTCTGGAAAGGCAGTCTAAATCATTTCTTGCAAGTTAGCTGTGCACTTCACGGTGGATTATTTATATGAATGAACTTGCATGCTCTGTAACCTGTCAGCTCTTCTGCTTAAAGGCTTTAATGCAGACACATTTGGCTCTTTGGTAATAATATAAAAGGCATGAATAAACCATAATATTTGAGGTACCAAATATTTAGTTGCTAGCCTAAAATTTTTTAATATATTGTATGCTGTTTATAGAAAAGTTGTTGTTTAAAGTATGCTTTCATAGTCCTGCCTACTTGCATGAACATGGTTTTATTGCTTCTAACCAGATGCAAGTCTGTGACCTTTTGTAACAATCATTGAACTCTGTTTTAAGGGAATATTTTGGTAAGTATTTATATGATATACTCAAGGTAGTGAGTGAGGAAGTGGGCTTTTTTAGTCAGAAATTGTAAATGATTAACTAGCATGGATTGTTTCTTGACCTGCTTGTTTTGTGTTTGTCTTTTTCTTCTAATATAATAACCCAGGGACTAATGAAATTCGAGTTTCATCCTCAGACAAGAGGTAAAGTGGTAATATTTCACACACTCTCCCCTACCCCGCCAGAAAAGAAACCCAGTCAGATAGAACTGAAGGTAATTCGGCAACAGTGAAACTGATTCCCTGAGAGATGAGATGGCCAGGCCATTAGAGCAGCAGCCAGATGGTGGGAGTATGTGGGTGATGTTAGTGGGCTTTTTTCTTCTTCGATATATTAAATAAACTGTAAGGATAAAGAATTAGCATTCTTGGGACCTCTCTGGTGGTCCAGTGGTTGGGACTCCATGCTTCCACTGTGGGGGACACGGGTTCAATCCCTGGTCAGGGAACTAGGATCCCACATGGCTCGTGGTGCGGCCAAAAAGAAAAAAAAGAAAAAAGAATTACCATGCTTTTGAGTTATTAAACACAGGCTGGTGAGGAGCAGTGGTTCTCAAATTTCCTGGTCTCAGAACGCTTTGATATCTGACTTCACAGAGGATAGCTTAGTTCTCTCCATTTCTGTATTCATTCTGTCCTGATATTACACATCACATAGGCTCTGGAAAACTCCACCGTGTGTACCTGAGAATGAGAATAAAATAGGCAAGTAACATTGTTATAAAAATAGTTTTGCCCTCACGGACCCCATGAAAGGGTCACCAGACCAAAATTTGAGAACCACTGGTGTAGAGTAGCATTTTATTATGTAGAGTCAGTTCTTTAAGTCCCACCGAAATATGTATTATATCTTGACATCTTTATTTGTTCTGTACTTTTATTTTTCAGGTAAAGAAGATTCAGCCAGCTGATTTTGTTTTTAGCTTACTGCTGTCCTTGTCAGAAGAAATTGTTGGTCCACTGTTTAAATTAGTAAAGACAGCGAGATATTTGTAAATTATCTTACAATAAATGACTCACCGTAAGAAAATCACTGTCTTTTCTTATTATATGAGAACAGCAGTTTTCCAAATGAGATCTTAAAACACTTAAAAATATTAACATGCTACTATTAAGAAGATAGTTGAAGAGGCTCCTCTGATTTTCTGGTTGCCTAACAGCCATGGAAAGCCTGGCCTCCGTGGGGTCAGAGTGGAAGGAAGAGGCACCAGGCCACAACCCCAGCCCAGGCACCTGAGCGCCACACCTTCATAGAACAGCCAGCACAGGGAAGCAAACGCGCTGTCCAGGTCATCTGCTGTTTCTCACGTGTACGGTGTAGAATTTCAGGCATATACTAAATCTAAATAAATTTTTAAATCTTTTCCAAGGACTGAGAAACATTTCAGTAGGATATTTACTCCATATTCGCATTTAGATAACCATTAAGATTGGGCGCGTGAGCTATTCCACACAGCGAGCTGGCCGTGCCAAACAGTGTCAGGGTTTTTTCCTATTTATTTAAAAGACGGCTTAGGGCTTTTATTGCAAAAGTAGTATAGGAATTACAAAAGACTGTAGAACTATAAAAAAATACAGAGCCCATTCTCACTTAACACTTTATATTACTCTTTTTAAAAACATTAAATAAATACATGCATATGCTATCATTTTGCCAATAACTATTCATAAAAATGAACAATAAGTGATACAAAAGTGGATTAGCAACCACAAACCTGTAAAGAGCAGTGTTGCCACTTTAAGAAAAAGGCTGCCAGGGAAAGATAAACGGAACAGAATCTCAGTGTCATTTTCTAGCTTCCCTGAAATGTTACAAGAGGCATTTTGATTTCTGAGCCTTTGTGACATTTGTTTTTCTCTGAAGGCTCATAGGTCTTTACCTGTGTTGCTCTGAAATGTCACAAGGATAATTGTTAATAAGCATCCTTGGGGAAGTGTTTGCACACTTGGACGAGTACTTCTGTGTTCTTAATTTTTGGAAGTGGAATCAATGACTCAGACTATGTACATTTTTTAATTTAATAGACACTGCCAAATAGCTCTCAAAAAAGGTGGTAAACTTGTGCTAAGTGTATAAAATTGATTTCCTCTACTCGCTGAGACTGTCTATTAATCTTTAATGATCTGATGGGTGAAAAGACAATAGACTACTCATTCATTGCCCATTTTTTTAAGTGAGTTTTTTTCTCATTGAAACATAAGAGTTCTTTGCCTATGAGTGACATCAGCTCATTTGTGTTGCAAATTAATTTGTGTTAGAAAGTTTGCACTTCCACTACTTTCTTGCAGATGCAGCATGGGGTCTTGAGAAATAAAACTAAGCAAGGATTTAACTTTACCAGCCACACGAGTGTTCGATGTATAGAGCAGTGGTTAAGAGCATAAACTTGGGGCAAACTGGGTTGGAATCCCAGTTCAGCCCTTAACCAGCTGTGTTGACATTGGGCAAGTTACTTAATCTTTCAGTTTTATCATCTGTAAAATGATTAAAATAGTACTTACCTCATAGGGTTGTTATGAGGACTAAATGAATCAATATTTGCAAAATACTTAGAAACTGATGTGGGACGAATGCTGTATCTGTGATTAAATGTTCCCTGATCTATGTAAGTGACCATCGGTTCAGTATCGTGTTTCTGATGTTCTGTGTATCAGCACTCTTAAATTCTGAAGCTACGATGATGATAATTATACTTCCCTATAGGAGCTTACCATTTGGAGCAAAGAGAAGCAAATAATGAAAAAAAAACGTGGTAAGGTTTTTTGGTAAACTGTTATTGAAGTATAGTGTATGTACAAAAGAAGGCATAATTCATAAGTTTGTGGCTCAGGAAAATTTGCAAAGTGTAAACACTCATGTATCTACAATCTAGATCAAGATCTAAAAGGTCCTGTCGTCACAGAAGCCTCCCTTGTGTCCCTGCCCTTTTTGTTACCTCCACAAAAGTACCCACAATCATGACTTCTATCACCATAGATGTGTTTTGATTGTTTTTGAAATTTACGTAAACGGAATCATACAGATGAAGCCTTTGGGGTCGGCTTTTTCTTAAAATTCAACAGTGTGTCTGGGAGATTTCATTCACATTTGTAGAGCAGTTTTTTTCATCGTTTTATGTTACCACACGTGATAAATATCTTAGAGTTGAGTAATTCTGTTGATGGACGTTTAGGTTATTTCCAGCTTGGAACAATTATAAATGCTTCTCTAAATCTTTTGTGCACCTCTCTTGGTTTAAATTTGAAAGAATTTCTGTTGTGTACATACCTAGCAGTGGGATTGCTTGGCCATAGGTTCTGTAAATGTTCTGCTTTGGCACTGCCAAACACTTTCACAGAGTGGATGTATTGATACCAGTTTATACTCTTCCTGGCAGTTGTCTACATCCTCATCAACACTAGGTATTGTCACCCTTTTTCATTTTGCCATCCTGGTAGGAGTGTAGTGTTATATAATAATACCTTTAGCTTGCATTTCTCTGATGGCCAATGAGTGGGGTTAATCATGCATGTTGGTTGTGTGGAACTTAGATATTCTCTTTCCAAAAGTTCTGAGCAGTGTGTGTGTGTGTGTGTGTGTGTGTGTGTGTGTGTGTGATTTTTGCTTGTTTTCTAATTGAACATTCTATTGAGATAATTGTAGATTCACATGCAGTTGTATGAAATAATACAGAACGATCCCTTGTACAGTTGCCTCAATTCGCCTCAATGGGGGCTTCCCTGGCGGTCCAGTGGTTAAGACTCTGTGCTTCCACTGCAGGTGGAGCAGCCAAAAAAATAAATAAGTAAAAATAAATTCCCGGGGCTTCCTTGGTGGTGCAGTGGTTGAGAATCTGCCTGCTAATGCAGGGGACACGGGTTCGAGACCTGGTCTGGGAGGATCCCACATGCCGCAGAGCAACTAGGCCCGTGAGCCACAACTACTGAGCCTGCACGTCTGGAGCCTGCGCTCCGCAACAAGAGAGGCCACGATAGAGGCCCGCGCACTGCGATGAAGAGTGGCCCCCGCTTGCCACAACTAGAGAAAGCCCTCGCACAGAAACGGAAACCCAACACAGCAAAAATTAATTAATAAACTCCTACCCCCAACATCTAAAAAAAAAAAGTAATAGTCTCCTCAGCTGTAAGCCAGGGACAATAGCGCCTACCTCATAAAGTCACTGCACTCAATAAAAAATATCAGCCTTCTACTGGCGTTTGAAAAAGCACACCTTCATTTAAAAATAAAAAAATAAATTCCCCCAATGGTAATATTTTACAAAACTATATCACAACCAGGAATATTGACATTGATACAATCCCAAAATCTCAGATGTCCCCAGTTTTATAGTTGAGAATCTGAACTCATAAGGACAACACTTATTTAGATAACCTAGGAAAATGGGAGGGGGGAGAATAGTAGCTTAAAATGTTGGGTTAGATTCCCCGAATTTGCTTTTTAAAAAAAGAAAGAAAAAAGCCCTAGAATGGCTAAGATAAAGAGATGATTATATCAAATATGGACTGAAGTCCCATACATATACATGCTGAGAGTTTAAAGCAGGATAAACACCTTGAAAAACTGGTCGGCAGTATCTACTGAAGTTGAACATTTGTATACAGAGTGATCAATGATTTAAAATATATACTCATGAGAAATGCATGCAGTCACATGTACAAGATATTCATAGCAGCACTGTTCTTAGTTCAGATAACCATGCTTTAAAAGGGAAAGATTTACTTAAAATGTAATGGTAATTAAGATAGTGTGGTGGTGTTGCAAGGATAGAAAAATAGACTAATGGAACACAATAGACTAGAAACAAATACGTATACAGCCACCTGATTTATAAGTCACTGTAATTCAATGTGGAAAAGAATGTTTCCAGTAAATGCTGCAGGATCAGCTGGATATCTCTATAGGAAAAATCCCTGATCCTTATACCATACACAATTTCAATTTGAGGTCATAGATATAAAAGGTATAATAATACAGCTTTTTGAAGAAAATAGGAGAAAGGCTTCATGATATTGGGAATAGCAAAGCTTTTTTAAACATGACTCACTCAAAAAGAACTAATCATTTAGGGAATTCCCTGGCGGTCCAGTGGTTAGGACTCAGCGCTTTCACCGCCGTGGGCCAGGTTTAATCCCTGGTCAGTGCACTAAGATCCCACAAGCCACACAGTGTGGGGGGAAAAAAATTAATTTGAAAAACATTGATAATTGGGCTTTATTAAAATTAAATTATCAAACGACTGAGGGAAGATATTTACAATACAAATAAAGCTTGTATATAGAGTGTATGTTTTTTTAAACATCCACAAATCAGTAAGAAGACAGAAAATCCAATTCTAAAAAATGAGGTTGGGACTTCCCTGGTGGCGCAGTGGTTAAGAATCCACCTGCCAATGCAGGGAACATAGGTTCGAGCCCTGGTCCGGGAAGATCCCACATGCCGCAGAGAAACTAAGCCCGTGCGCCAGAACTACTGAGCCTGCGCTCTAGAGCCCATGAGCTACAACTACTGAACCCTTGTACCACAACTACTGAAGCCCACGTGCCTAAAGCCTGTGCTCCGCAACAACAGGAGCCACCGCAATGAGAAGCCCACGCGCCACGACAAAGAGTAGCCCGCGCTTGCCACGACTAAGAAGGCCTGCACGCAGCAACGAAGACCCAACACAGCCAAAAATAAATAAATAAATAAATTTAAAAAATGAGTTTGAACTATTAATAGCCACAGTAACATGAATTTCCAGGAAATTATGCTGAAAAAAAATTCTGAAAGATTATATACTATATGATTCCATGTATATAATGTTTTTTATGTGACAAAATTTTAGAAATGGAGAACAGATGAGTGGTTGCCTGGGATCACAGACTGGGGTAGGGGAGTAATAGGAAAGCTGGTATGGTTATAAAAGGGCAGTGGGCACAGATCAAACTGCTCAGGATCCTGAATGTGGTGGTAGATTCTTTTTTTTTTTTTTTTTTTTTTGCGGTACGCGGGCCTCTCACTGTTGTGGCCTCTCCCGTTGCGGAGCGCAGGCTCCGGACGCGCAGGCTCAGCGGCCATGGCTCACGGGTCCAGCCGCTCCGCGGCACGTGGGATCTTCCCGGACCAGGGCACGAACCTATATCCCCTGCCTCGGCAGGCGGACTCTCAACCACTGCACCACCAGGGAAGCCCGGTAGATTCTTTTTTTTAAATCTATATAGGTAAAAAATCACAAACATATACACACGTAAGTGAGTATGAGTAAAGCTGGGGACATCTGAATGAGATGTGTGGAAGGTTATAATTGGTGAGCACATAGCCAAGTTTGGGTGAAGATGAGCTCAGTTTGGGGTTAGATGACCAGACTGAAAAGGCATCCTAGCTTGAAGGAGGTGAGGTTTAAACTAACTCACCAACAGAAGGAGCAGTAACCAACAGAAATGAAACTACTGGGGTGACATAAATCTGGAAAGGTGATCTGAGGCAAGACTGTGAGCACCCCATGCTATGCAGTTTAGACCCACAGAAAAGAGTCTTATAAAGCAAGCTTGAAAGTCCCCCAGGTCACACCCCCTCCTTCTTTGCTAAGCATCAGATCAGTGCAATAACAATGACAAATGTTTGCATTAGTAAGGTTTACTACATAACTTCTTTCTGAGACCTGTCTAGAGAGTATCTGAAGTGCTAGAAATGCTAATTTTAATATTCCAAGATTGAGTTTCCATTGTTATAACTTCTTTTTTCTAATAATTTGTCCTTTAATGAACATTTGTTTCTCTTACTATTTAATATGGGATATTTGCAACTTTCAGAAACATTATTATTATTATTGTTATCACTGGAAACTCTAAGTTTGAAAACTGCAGTTCTGAGCCCCTGCCAACACCAGCTGAATAAAAAGTGATGCCATTGCTGCACTGGGGCCTACAGTCCTCACCTAGAAGACGCATTCTCTGCACTGAGACTGAAACCAGAAAATGAGTCATTGTGGGCCCACAGTTAGAGTGGGGTCACAGGAGGCCAACTAATAAATGGAGCCTTGGCCCAGGTCCGGCTCACACTGGGTTCCCCGGGTTGATGGACCCACTCAGGGTCAATTCCCTGATTCCTGAATGTGTAAGTAGAACACACATATGGGGAAGTTGGTACAATCCCCTGATTCCTGAATGTGTACGTAGAACACACATATGGGGAAGTTGGTACAATCCCCATGCTGGTTCCTTGGCCTCTGGGGTAAGAACTATGGCAGTGGGAAGGCTGAGCACAAACTTTTGAGATTGGCCCTCCAGTTTGGGGAAGGCGCAGGGGGTAGGGGGAGGCAGAAATCAGGGCACCCTTAAAGACCTAAAGAATGCAGGGGTTGGGGGAGGGGCAAGATAGGGAAAAGGGATTCAGAGGTACAAACTACTAGGTATAAAATAAGATACAAGGATGTAATATACAGCAGAGAATATAGCCAATATTTTATAAATAATAACTGATGCCCAATGTGACAGTGTTATTACCTGATTGGGAAGCAATCAGGTAATGAGGGTGAAGCCCTTATTAATGGGATTAATGCTTTAAATAAAAGAGATCCCACAGAGCTCCCTAGCCCCTCCCACCTTGTGAGGATACAACTTGAGAAATCTGTGCCCCAGGAGAGGGCCCTCACATGACCGTGCTGCACCCTGATCTCAGACTTCCAGCCTCCAGAACTGTGAGAAATAAATGTCTGTTGATAAGTTACCCAGTCTGAGTTATGGCAGCCAGAAAGAACTAAGACAGTAGGGACTACCATAACAGCACTGCTCAGGATTAAAGGCTTCAGTGTTCTGTGGAATTGCCCCAGCTGCACTCAGCTCCTTTGCCTGAGATCACACACCGGTTCCAGGGAAGCCCTCAGGCAATGACTTACCAACAAGGGAATATAAAGGTCCAGCCCCCTTGTCCCAACTCAGGACAGAGGTGATAGGCCATCCCCGAGTTAGAGCTCCCTATGGGATTGCCTGAGGCCCTCCTTGAAAATGCAGTGCAACCCCCTTCCCCTGTACAGGTGTGGATCCCAGCAGCACTCAATAAACCTGCAGGTTGATCTCCACCTCAGAACTGGAGAACTGAATCTGCGACACATGTTTATGTAGGGGAATGTCCCTGTCTGGGGATATACATGCTGAATTGTTTCCGGGTTAAATGTCACGAAGTTTGCAACTTATTTTCAAACTGTTCTGAAAAAAAAAAAAAAGGTGTGTGTGTGTGTGTGTGTGTGTGTGTGTGTGTGTGTGTATACATAGTAAATGTGGCAAAATAGTCAATATTAACAATTGGTGAATCTAGGTGAAGTGTGTACCTTTGTTTATACTTGCTTCAACTTTTCTGTAGGTTTGAAATTTTCCAAAATAAAAGATTAAGGGGTAAAACACACACACAGAGGCAATATAAGAGATGTAAAAGGAGCCTCCAGAAGTATTGGAACAGAAGAGAGCAGGGTGTTGTGAGATCCAAGGTACAAGAGTTTCAAAATTAAGGTAGTGTTCAACATTATCAAATGGCTACAAAATGGTCAAGCAAGTCTAGGACTGAAAAGTGTCCCCCAGATTTAGCATCTAGAAGGTCCCTGATAATCTTGGGGACAGAAGTGTCAGTGGAGAAAACATTATAGGCACCCTGCCACCTAGTATCTTGCTCCTTGTCTACAGATTGTCGGAAGAATCATATTTTCCATTCTACTGGGTTTCTGGGACTTCAAAAGAATTGAATATTATGTTCAAAGTTCTGGAATGGTCCCTATAAGGAAAACGTAGAGCCATGCAGCAACTCACAGTTTATTGGAGAGGCATGTAAACTCAAATACTAAATGCACTGTGATAGGTGCAAGAAGAGGGGAACACAGGAGAGAGAGAAGGGGAAGGTAGGAACACTCCAGAAGCTTTTAGAAGAAAAAAGCACAAAAGGATAGACTGAGTAGGTGAGCCACTGCAACCTGGCTACCCATAGGCTGAATCTGGCTTAACCGTGGGATTAGTTTGGCTTGCAAATTAAAACTTAAAAAATGTATTTTCAGGGGCTTCCCTGGTGGCGCAGTGGTTGAGAATCTGCCTGCCAATGCAGAGGACACGGGTTCGAGCCCTGGTCTGGGAAGATCCCACACGCCGCGGAGCAACTGGGCCCGTGAGCCACAACTACTAAGCCTGCGCGTCCGGAGCCTGTGCTCCGCAACAAGAGAGGCCATGACAGTGAGAGGCCCGCGCACCGCGATGAAGAGTGGCCCCCGCTCGCCGCAACTAGAGAAAGCCCTCGCACAGAACCGAAGACCCAACACAGCCAGTAAATAAATAAATAAATTTTTTAAAATGTATTTCCAATAATTAAAAATATTGATCGAGCTATTGATCACAAAATCTCGGTGTCCCGCATCTGGTTAAGATCTGGCAACCCTTGGCTGGAGCGAGGAGAAGACTGGGGCAGGCAACAGTTCTCCATACACAGACTGTTTCGCTGACTTAAGGACTTTCCGCAGGCAACTGAGTCCTTTCTTCCTTTGACAGATCCCAGAGGCTGGTGAAGGGTACATCGGCAAACTCTTGCTCACAAGCATGCCACCCGTTTTTGTAAATAAAGTTTTATTGAAACCAGGGCTGGGATTAGAAAAGAGTGAGGCCGGAATTCGGGGGCAGTGGTCGGATTTTTTAAAAATTGTATTAAAATATTATTGATCTTGATTACGTTTTCTGCTGCCCCCGTAAATTTTGCCCGGAGGTCAGTGCCACGCTGGCCACACCCTGCACCCCGCCCTATTGTGAAGGGTTTTGAATGGCGTGCTTAACAGCTTGGACCTGATTTAACCTATACAATGGTAAGCAGCTCTTTTTTTTTTAGCAGAGGCAAGAATTGGATTAAATCCAAGTCTGGGAAAGTCCTGAAGTTTCCACGCCCCAAATACCACCCCTGCACTCACAGCCTCTCAGGTTCCCACTCTTGTCTAACACCCGCATTTCAGGTTCATATCCCGGCTCGCTCTTCGACCCCTGAACCACTGACGTTCCCTCCTCCTTCATCTGCGAGCGAGCACCCCGGGAAGGCCCCAAGCACTTGCCTCCTCGGGCGCATCCTCCACCGGCGCTCGGAGCTACCGTTTCCTGCATCCTTCCAGGCCCGAGAGTCGATACCGGGACCATCGCTCTGCTCCAACGGGGCGGAGCTTCCTCATCGGCGCGCTCCGCACTCGGCTAGTGCTGCCTCCCCCCGGCGACCATCCAGCGGGAGGCGGAGCGAGTCCAAAATGGCGGCTCTCAGGCTGGCGCGCTCCGTGCTGCTGTGGCTTTGAGGTGGTCGCCGGGGGTCGGGGGGGACGATTTCCCCGCCGCGGGGGCCCTAGAGGATGAATCAGGGGCTCTTCTAAGGTTAGGTGGCGGGGGTGGAGAGAAGTGGCAGCAAGGACTGCGGTGGAGTCCACGGAGCGGGATGTGCGAGAGTTACTCCAGGTCGTTGTTGAGGGTCTCGGTGGCGCAGATCTGCCAGGCGCTGGGCTGGGACTCGGTACAACTGAGCGCCTGCCACCTCCTCACGGACGTGCTGCAGCGTTACCTGCAGCAGCTGGGACGGGGCTGCCACCGGTACTCTGAGCTGTGTGAGTACCGGGCTGGGTGCGGGAGGGCTGCCTCTGGCCAGTCACGGGTGACACCTCCGCGTTCCCCTTCGCTCTACCGGCGTCCAGGAGGTGTTGGTTCTTCTCCCCCACCCCGCGATTGGGTGTCTTCTCGGCCCCTGACGTCCCTCCGCTCCCACTGTCCCTGGAAACTCCAGTCATCCCTTTGGTCCCTCTTCGTCAGCCGCTAACTTATCCCGCCCGTAGCCCGAGCCCTGTCCCCGCTCCCAGCTCCACAGCCTTTGCCCTCCTCTGTGATCTGATCATCGGTCTTAATCATCGTCTGCTTTTGGCTGCGTGTAGAACCACCTCCAGAATGTCTTACAGCCTCTGTTACTTTGGTTCTTTTCCTCCCTTGCCCGCAAACTACTACAACTAGTTGTCACAGGCGCTCCGTCTACCGGCCGTTTCTTACAAGCCTGGCCATTCTTCAGCTCCTGACAACACATACTCGTTGACAGCTCTGGTCCGTTAGGGACACTGCCTCTTCTTTCTGTATGTGTTCGTTTCATAGACAGCATCTCTGCTTACTCCTTCTCAAGGCCGACTTTGTCGGTTTCACTTAGATTACCTGTGGCTTATGTCTCAGCCACCCATTGATTTCCTCCTCTTCTATATTTTTGTGTCAGTGGTTATCAAAGTGTGGTAGAGGGATCATCGGCAATTTACAAGGCTCCCCAGGTAATCTGGGCTACAGTACATGGTTTTTAAGCAAATGTCTGGTAGTTTGTATAGCTGGTGGCATTTACTAAGTTGGAATATTTAGTAGAAGCAACACATCATCTCATTGATGGGAAGTCTGTGTGTGTGGAGGGGGAACTACCCCTCATTTAAGTTTCGGGGCATTATTTTTCAGGTGTTCAGCTGGAAAACTGGGTGAAGTGTTTTATAGGATATTTTTTGTTAAAGAGGTTGCTCCACTGAAAAGTTGAGACCCATGAATACACTTTACTTCTTAGGCCCCAAATTCCATTCCAGCGCCATAGTGCTGCCAGAATAATATGGTAATCTCTCCATCATGCAAATCTGGTTTTGTCATTCTTAAAAGTATTTCAGTTGGTTACAGGCTGAAAAATCTAAGCTCTCGAGCAGCACACACTTTCCTTTGTGAGCTAGTATTTTTCTTATCTTCTGCCATTCTGTCATCCTAAATCTGCAACCATGCTGAGCTACCTGCCTTTTCCGAAACACTTTAAGCCTCCGTTCCTGCATGCATGCTGTTTCCTAGTGTGTCCTTCGCCCCCTGGTCCACCAGTAGTACGACTTCTAGTTTGAAATTCACTTATCACTTGCTTTAGCAAACTCGTGATATCTGTTCTCATAATTCTGTGCATTTTTCTGCTATGTTATTGAACACCTTGCTTTGTAATCATCTGTGTATATCTCTCACCCTCCCCTCTCCCCTCCCCAGGAGACAAATTTATTATATTTGTATTCTGTAACCTAGTACAGTGCCATAATAGAATAGGCACCCAGGAAATAGCTGTTGAATAAATAAGTGAACTGATAATCCACCACCATAATAACTATTTAGTCATTTCATCTTTTGAGTTTTAAAAATGTGTATTTTTAGACAGCTTGATTTCATGGATACTTCTAATCTGAATTTGGAACTGTTGAGTAGCTCTCATTCATCTTGATCTTTAAAATACACCACCAGCACACCGCTGTCTGCTTTTGCTTCTCTTCCCTCCCTCCTCTCTTCTGGTGCTTGAGTATACTGTTACAGCATACGTAGTCCAGGTTGTATTTTTGCTACCAAGTTCCCTAAATGAGGACAGATGTTCTGTACCTTTAGGTAATCAGAATAACCCTGAATACATAGTTACTGTTCCTGCCTTATACATGGTACCAGACAGGTGCTGGCACCCCAAGCAACCAGGTATTCTAGAGTCATCGGGTGATCCCTGTTTTGTGTTAATGTGAACCTCGATAATTAACCAATTTCTGTAATGATTTTCTTGCTTTTAGTGAGAATACGATGATCGGGTTCATTCTCTATTGTGGTTTGGTGACTTTTTGAAAATGCTAATTCCTGGTATACTTATTAGTCATAGACTTTTAAATATTCTTTTCTCTACACTATTCTTATTTTGAACCGGAGTTACTGTAACATCAGGTCACCACTATGCAATCTTGTATTCTGTTTCTTTATTTCCTTTGTCTTTCTGACACACGTTTATTGAGCACCACTTATGATCTGAGTTCTGTGCTACATGTCGGAGACATAGGCTTACTTAGACACAATCCCTGCCCGTAAGGTGTGTAAAAGGGTGTCGAAATGTCAGTAAAAACAAACTGATGGTATTTGTTCCTTTTTTAAAAAATGCTCTAAAGTTAAAGCAAGTATCAGAAGTTACTATCAATTCAACAAATAATGCATTTGAAAATTTCCCTAAGGTAACGATTTGCCAAAGCATTCAGAGGCAGAAGTTTCTGTATGCATTGTATTATACATTAAATAATGTGTGTATACACTGAAAGCAGTGCACGGTATAGGTATAGGCAGTAAATGCAAAAGGAATGCGGTGAAGGAGAGACACATGCACACTCTGGGTTCCAGGGCAGGATTCACTGGAAAGGTGAGATTTGAGTTGAGCCGTGAAGCAAGGTTGTATAATGTAGGGAGCATGCCAGGTAGAGAAAAGCATAACCTGAGGTAACCAAGTGGGAGTAAGTGAGGCGGCCAGCTTGGCATATGTAACCAGTTCATTTGGAAGGTGCTAGAGGAAGATGTTAAATGGAGCGAGATCAGATTAGGGAGGGACTTAACAGAGAGAGAAATTACAACGTGGTAGGAAACACTGCATACTCTTACGGAGGGGGATTGTGTGATGAAAGTGATGCTTCAAGACAATTGTGCTGTCGGTTAAGTGCAAGAGAGGCGGTTAAGTGCAAGAGAGGCGCAAGGTGGGAGAACTTGAAACTAGCCTGAGACAGTGAGAGTAGGAAGAGAGAGAAAGGAAAAATTCTGAAAGCCGGTACCCAAAAGGGTGCAGGGGGAACACCAGAAGCTCTTGGGTTGAAATTGCAAAAATGTGGAAGAATTCAAGAGGACCACATTTTTAAGACTGAGAAAAGAATACTGCTTTTAATAAGAATCAAAGAGTTGAAATGCCTGTCTGTCATTAAGGGAAAGAATGAGTATTCATTTTATTTATCCTCTCTTTTTTCTACATCAAAGTAACCCATACTTGTATAAAAATTCAGACTACAAAATCTTTGAAGTTAGAAACGAGTCTCCTGCTTCGACTCTGCCCTTCCCCTGTTCTGCAGCTTTCAGCCCCATAAACTGTTACAGTTGGATGTATATCCTTCCAGAAGTTTCCTTGTGTGGGTGTGAGCAAACGTGTCTCATTTTTATGAACTTTGGATGATTCTTTTCCATTTTACATCATGATTTAATTTCAGACAAACTGAGTTTGCCGTGATCATAGGAGATTATAGTTAAAAAAATAAGCTATTTATTGGAAATCTGGAACTGGAATTTTCATAGAAGTTTTAAAAGATGTAGAGACCTTAAGTTCTGCTAAGGGCAGGCAGAGGAGAAACTTCCTTTTGTAAAGAGAATCTCACTATATCTAATGTTTTATCATTTTATCTCTACCCATTTTATACGGTGTCTTCTAAATACATTTAAATTTTACATGTAAATTACCTTTATGGTCTAAGCCCTTTCAGCAAATTTTCTTGGATTTAGAAAATTGATTCAGTGGTATAATTCATTCAACAAATGTTTATGGAGTGCCAACTCTATGCCAACCGCTGTTGTAGTTTCCAGAGTTGTATCACTGAGCAGTAGAGAAAATGGAATGGACATTTACCTAGCTCAGCATTCTATCAATACTTATTTGATAAAATATAATAATAGTAATATTTATCGGGCATTTACTTTGTGTCAGCCACTGTTCCAGGTGCTGTTGACCATCTGCAAGTTACTTTTGACGTTAGTTCTGTACTGGCTGATTGTTAGTATGAATTGTCTGTGGTGTTCTGGTTGGTTGTCAGATCATATTTAAAATTGACTTTCAGAGTCAACTTTCTAATATTTAAACAATATGATAGTCTGTTAAAAATCTATTCAATTTTTTCCAGTGACTGGGTCTTAAGTATGTAGTATATTTGATTCTGAGCTGCATATTTACCTAATACTTTTTTCTTAATATTTTAAAAAATATTCATGGAATTTGCTTAAAATAATTTGCTTTGCTTTTGACTTTGTTTCAGATGGCCGGACAGACCCAATTTTGGATGATGTTGGTGAAGCTTTCCAACTTATGGGCGTTAGTCTTCATGAACTAGAAGACTATATCCACAACATTGAACCTGTCACTTTCCCACATCAAATTCCTTCATTTCCTGTTAGCAAGAACAACGTACTTCAGTTTCCTCAACCCGGAAGTAAAGATGCAGAGGAAAGAAAAGAATACATCCCTGATTACATGCCACCCATTGTGTCTTCTCAAGAAGGTCTGTGGGGTTTTTTGTTTGTTTCTCGCTCATATATTTGTAACTATTTTAACGGGTTTTTAATCTTCTTAGGTTTCCTAACTGAATTACATAAAAAGTTATGCTAACATATAAATTCTAGAAATGCAGTAAAAATATTGTAATACTACTTACAAATTATTCTAACCTTTAAGCCAACAATCTTGCAGCGGGCCTCACGAGGCAGAGCCATGGAATCAAGGGTATGTCTGATGAGGCTTTGATTTCCTTTGTAAATTTTAAGTAGGGGAGAACAGAATGTGACCACAGAGAGAAGTCTGTCAAAGATGTATTATATGAGAATGGGATATTAAGTAAATGAGAAAGCCTTTGAAACATAAAGAAAATTGGGGTAGCTCTCCCCCTTCCCCCCTTATTATAAATGTGAGTTGGATAATACTGGAAACAGTGAGTGAGTGAACATTCACTAATATTATGCAGATTTATCTATTTATCTGTACTTTTTTTTTTTTTTTTTTTTTGGCCACGCTGTGTGGCTTGTGGGATCTTAGTTCCCTGACCAAGGATTGAATCTGGGCCATCAGCAGTGAGAGCATGCTATCTGCATTTTTATGATGAGTAGAAATGTTTATGCTTGGTCATATCGAATTTTTATTGTAAAATAATACCGAATCAGGCACAGTAGTCAATCCATGCAGAGTTCCTTTTTTCCTGCATGATTTACATGTTAATCATTTAGATTCACTAAGATTCTAAAGAGATATATAGTAATTTGTGGTCTTTAACGCAGGTACAGAATATTTTTTCTTGTTAAAAAATGGAAAAGCTGAAATTTCTTTATTTTTTAAAATTCTGAAGCCCTAGATGTGCTTCAGGATAATACCAATGATGGCAGAAATAACTTTCTAACCTTTTTATTGATGTACAGTTCAGTGGTATTAAGTACATTCACATTGTTATGCTACCAACACCACTGTTCATCTCCAGAACTTTTTAACCTCCAGCTCTGTAGCCTTTAAACAATAACTCCTCATCCTCTTAGCCCCTGGCAGCCATCATTCTATTTTCTGTCTATGAATTTGACTACTCTAAGTACTTCATATAAGTGGAATGTTACTTATCTTGTGTCTGGCTTACTTCATTTAGCATAATGTCTTCAAGCTTCATCTGTGTTGTAGCAGGTGTCAGAATTTCTCTCCTTTTTAAGGTGGAATGATACCTCATTGTGCGTATTAAACCACATTTTGTTTATCTATTCACTTGTTGATGGATACTTGGGTTGTTTCTACCTTTTGGGTGTTGCAAATAATACTGCTGTGAACGTTGCAAATACCTGATTCCCTGCTTTTCAGTTCTTTGGGGTCTATACTCAGAAGAGGAATTGCTGTATCATATGGTAATTCTATATTTAATTGTTTGAGGAACAGCTATACTGTTTCCACAGTGGCTGCACCATTTTTCCTTCCCACCAGCAATTCCCGAGGGTCCCAGTTTCTTGTGGTTCATTTCTTCTAATCTCCAATTGCACTTTAATAGCATTTTGAAGTGTTACTTACTTGTTTCAGAGACTAGCTTTAGACATGAAAGAAGTTGTTTTACAATCTGTGTGTCAGTGTTTCCTCATCTGAAAAACTGGATGAACACTGGCCCTAAGTTGTAGAGATTTATCCTGGGTTGGTGCGTGGCCATCAGACACTCTGGATCTCGGGGCAGCAGGCTCTACTGAACAGTGCTGGTGCTGTAATCAAATGTGCTGAGGTGAAGTGCTGTGTTCGTGCTTGGTGATAGGCACCATGGGTGTGGAAAGGACTCGCTGTAACCTTTTGGAAGGTTGTCATAGCTTTCTGGCTTGAGTCCCTTAGAAAAAGACTCTGCTTGACAGCTTAGCACTTTTCTGCTTAAAGTTCTTAGAGATTTAATCCTGACTGAAGGCAGCAATCAGTTTCACCGGTAAATGTGATACAAAGGGTGCCTTCAGTAAATGTTCTTGAACTCAATTCAAGTAAACGTTGTTTATAGAATCTTGCCTGTAGAGGTTCCTTGTTTCTCCTTTTCTGGCCTAATGGTACATGAACAGCAGGACTTGGAAATCTCCACATGCATCTCGGTCATCCCCAGCTTTTCCTAGTAGCTGCTAAAAATCTGTCTCCTCCCCACCTTTGAATTTATTTGTATTTGTAACCTTTATTACCTTGGAGGAAATCTTACTGTTTGTAGCTCCCTATGTAAAGTCATTCTCTTTAAACCCCTCATTCCCCAATGTCAGTGGTTTTGATCTTAGAAACATATTTATTACAGCATCTCTAAGCATATATTTATTTACTTTAAAAATATAACAAACACGTTTCAATATTAAAATTATCAAAGGAGGGTTTCTTGGGCAGAGGCCTGGTAGTAGCTGTATTGAGAAGAACTCCATTTTCTCGTATAAACAGGTCATGACTGTCAGGTAGGCCTGGAATGTCCTTCTTTGCTGTTGTCATTGGATGTGATTTATTCAGCATCCTGGACCTCTTCATGAAAGTAGTGCTAAGTCAGTCCGTGATCTGTCCTCTTGTTCTTTAAGAATAGTCTTTGTATGGCTCTGAAATTTTTAGCTGAAAGGCCACTTAGAAGTACACAAAATTTGGAATTGTGCTAAGAAAACATGAATGGTAATCAAATGCTGGGGGGAAACTGAAGGCGTTATGTAGGAGGAAACTAAAGGAAAGGCACCGTATATAACTGGCACATCAGTGATCTCAGAAGGATATGAGTTTTATGTCAGTGGGTTAGACAGTGGTAATGTGTAATGGCCAAGACTTAGGTTCGTTATCAGTTGGCGTGTGATTCAGTCGGAACTACTATCTTCCCCATGTAGAAAGTTTTAGTCCATTTTCTCGGTGCGCTTTGGAGCTTTCTAAATCTGTTTTGTAGTTTTCATTTCATTCTGTCTCTTGTTGCACCTCCTGTTTAATAGTTATATTGTTTAATTATTTTCTAGTCTTTTTGAAAATTTGAATCCATATTTGATTAATCTCAGTTCCTGGTTCACATACAGGTTCACCTCTGGTCCATGTAGGGCCTGCATTTATTCATTTAGAGAGTTATTTAATTATTTTTAATAGTGTAATAAGCCCTAACGAACTCATTACTCAAAACCAAGGCTAGGACTTTGATTATAATCTACACTTAACCCTTTTGTTTCATTTTTATGGCACAGTGAAATTCTCTCCAAGTGATACAGTTATCATGTTTAAATACTGCCAAGGAAATGTGACTGAGATAGTAGATTTTTGCTGGGTAGTGAAGGAAGTATGAAAAAGAATTCAGTGATTTTAGCTAGTGACTTCTGTCTGAAATTACAATAGTAAATTTTTCAGTTTCTCTTCTGGATTATTTGAAGCAAAACTTGAATCTTATTTCAAGTTTTCTTCAATAAAAATTATAAACATTTTAAGAGGAGAATTATGTAAGCCTTGACCACTTCTCTTTTCAGCTAACACTTAGGGATTTTCTAAGGAGCAGAGATATTGCTGATTCATACGATATGCATATGGTTCATAAGGATGTAGTAATGATAGGCAGCACAATAAGATGCTTATCAAAAACTTTTCCCCTTATTCATGGAAAAGGACATAAAATACAGTCCTGTGGTTACCATTTTTTAATATAACCACACAAGTCAACTTAATAAATCATTTACAACCTGACGTCTTTTTTTCCACAGGCACAGCATGTTAGAAAGTATCTAGTATTCTGGTTAGTGGTGCATAGTGTGGTACAGACGTGAACAGCTTTGATAATAACACCTGTTCACCAAGCTTTTTATTTTTTTATTTTCGTAAGAGCCACGGACACGGTCAGACTTTGGTCATAACATTTTGTTCGCAAAGTACTGTCATGGGACTACCCTCTTATCAATCCTTTGACTTGGTTCTCGTCAAAAAAGCGTGTGAACGTCTTCTCCACACACAGCAGTCTAAGTCGTCTGGTGGGGGTGGAAGCCTAGAAGGCCTGAAGGGGCAGCGGGCTGTAGTAGAAGAAGCTTGGACTTCATGGAGCTGTTCAGACGTGACTCAACTAGTTACTGAGTTTACAGTCTCACCAAGTCACTTAACTTTTCCGAACGTCATATCCATCATCCATAGGATAGGTATAATACCTGCCACGTGAGCGATGGTGAGGACTAAGTGAGAGATTTTGTAAGACATTTATATAGAGTAGTACGGTGCTGAACGCATAGGACACGTAACAATGAATGTCCCATCTCTCTTCCTCTTTTTTTTTTTAAAAAAATAAATTTATTTGGGCTTCCCTGGTGGCGCAATGGTTGAGAGTCCGCCTGCCGATGCAGGGGACACGGGTTTGTGCCACAGTCCGGGAGGATCCCACATGCCGCGGAGCGGCTGGGCCCGTGAGCCATGGCCGCTGAGCCTGCACGTCCGGAGCCTGTGCTCCGCGGCGGGAGAGGCCACAGCAGTGAGAGGCCCGCGTACTGCAAAACAAAAACAAAAAATAAATAAATTTATTTATTTATTTATTTTGGGCTGTGTTGGGTCTTTGTTGCTGTGCGCAGGCTTTCTCTAGTTGCAGTGAGTGGGGGCTACTCTTCGTTGCAGTGCGCAGCCTCGTCATTGTGGTGGCTTCTCTTGTTGCACAGCACGGGCTCTAGGCATGTGGGCTTCAGTAGGTAGGTGTGGCACGGGGGCTCAGTAGTGTGGCACACAGGCTTAGTTGCTCCGCAGCATGTGGGATCTTCCCGAACTAGGGCTCGAACCTGTGTCCCCTGCGTTGGCAGGCGGATTCTTAACCACTGTGCCACCAGGGAAGTCCTGCTTCCTCACTCTTGAGGAAGTTCCTTTTCACTTGAAAGACAATATACATTTGTGAAGTGACTTGACAGTAAGAGTAAATCTAAAACAATGTTAATCACATGCTTAGGGGCTGAGGGAACACAAACTTAACAGCTGGGCTAGGGTGCGTGCTCGATGGAAGAGCTCTCTGATTGTCAGCCCTGTGAAGATGGTGTGGGAGGAGATGAAGTAGAAGGCATTCCTGCCCGTTGTATCTGATTAAATGTTTACAAGTGAGACCTCTTTGAAGTATTTTATAAATGCACGTCTTGCGTAGACTATTACAGTTCTGATGGCCGGTACCCAGTGTGTTTCACCAAGAACATTCTCCTGCCAGCCTGTCATACGTATTTTCATATTCACAACAGTAACAAATTTTTCTTCCCTATTTTGTTGTGCTGAGGAATGCGTGAAAAATAGCATTCTCTGCCAAAGTCATTGTTTGGTTCTCAGAGTGTGTTCAGTAGTGTTCAGGTGGTCTGTTGATCTGTCCATAATATTTGACAAAGAAAAAATAAATAGAAACCATCTACTCTGCTTTATTTATTGCAGAAACTTACCAACCTCAACCTAGCAAACTTGGTAAAGATACTGTGATGTTGCTACTTTTAGGGTTTTTATTCCTAAAATATTTTAAATTAACTTTATTTTTTAGAATAGTTTTAGGTTTAGAGAAAAATTGAGAATATAGTACAGAGGGTGCCCTTATATCCTGTACCCAGTTTCCTGTAGTGTTAGTATGTTATATTTAGTATGGGATGTTTGTTATAGTTAATGAGCCAACGTTGATACATTATTATTAACTAAAGCCCATTATTTTTAGTTTTTACCTAATATCCTTTTTCTGTTCCAGGCTCCCATCCAGGATACTCATTACTTTAGTTGTCCTGTCTTAGGCTTCTGTTGGCTGTGACAGCTTCTCACTTTCCCTGTTTCTGATGACCTTGAGAATACTTTTGAGAAGTATTGGTCAGATACATTATAGATGCCCTTCTGTTGGAATTAGTCTGAGGCTTTTCTCATGATCGGACTGGAGTTATGAGTTTTGGGGGAGGAAGACCACAGAAGTAAGGTGCCATTTTCATCACATCATATTAGGGGAACATCCTGTCAACATGATTGATCAGTATCGATGTTGACCTTGGTCACCTGGCCGAGGTAGTGTTTCTCGGGTTTCTCCACTGTAAAGATACCCTCTTTCCTGCTTCCCACACTGTCATCTTTGGAAAGAATTCCTTACACGTAGCCCACAGTTAAGGAGCTGGGAGTTACATGCCCCCTCTTTGAAGGTGGAGTATTTCCACCTTCAAATTAAACTCTTCTCCAGAAACTATTTGAAATTCTTCTCAGTTTGTCTCTTCTCCCCCAGGGCTTACATTATGAAGCTCTTTTATTTATTTGTTTGTTTGTTTATTTATTAAATATTGTTTTGTGTGTAGTTTTTTAAAAAGTATTTATTTTTTATTATTATTTATATTTTATTTATTTCGCTGCGTTGGGTCTTCGTTGCTGTGCGCGGGTTTTCTCTGGTTGCATCGAGCAGGGCTACTCTTCGTTATGGAGCTCTAGGCACCTGGGCTTCAGTAATTGTGACACAGGGGCTCAGTAGTTGTGGCTCACGGGCCCTAGAGCGCAGGCTCAGTAGCTGTGGCTCACGGGCTTAGTTGCTCCGCAGCATGTGGAATCTTCTGGGCCAGGGATCAAACCCATGTCCCCTGCATTGGCAGGCAGATTCTTAACCACTGTGCCACCAGGGAAGTTCTATTTATTTATTTGACTGCGCTGGATCTTACTTGCGGCACGCAGGGCTTTTGTGGCCACGTGCAGGATCTTAGTTTTGGTATGCGGTATCTAGTTCCTGACCAGTGATTGAACCCAGGTCCCCTGCATTGGGAGCATGGAGTCTTAACCACTGAACCACCAGGAAAGTCACTATGAAGCTCTTTTAAAAGATAAACATTTACAGGTTCAAAATAATTAACAAAAGTAACACAACCATGTTGAAAAAAAAAGAAATATTGCCTAAGTATATTCAGTATAAAACGAAAGGTCCTCGTTATTTTCCTCGTACTCCCATTCACCATGAATAACATTGTTTAAAGTATGAATCCTTGGGCTTTCCTGGTGGCGCAGTGGTTGAGAGTCCGCCTGCCGATGCAGGGGACACGGGTTCGTGCCCCGGTCCGGGAAAATCCCACATGCCGCGGAGCGGCTGGGCCCGTGAGCCATGGCCGCTGAGCCTGGGCGTCTGGAGCCTGTGCTCCGCAACGGGAGAGGCCACAACAGTGAGAGGCCCGCGTACTGCAAAAAAAAAAAAAAAAGTATGAATCCTTCTAGATCTTTTAATAGGAAGTGTTTTGACTCCTTAGACTCAAGGATATGTGTCTTTTTCAATCCCTACCATTTATTTCTCAAGCTAGTGCCATCTGACTTCTCCCTCCATCCTTTTCTTGAAGCAGCTCTCACTGAGATCCCAAGTACTGCCTAATTGGTTGACTTAAAGGAACTTTTTATCCTTACTGATCTGTTTTTTTCTGGGGGGGGCGGTGGGTATAGCTTAGTGAATTATAAAGAAAATACCTTTTAACCATCTCCCAGTTCAATACATAAAACTTTACCAGCCACCCCAGGGCCCTCCATATGCCCAGCCCCTCTTCCCTCCCTCCAGTGTCCTCACTTTATAGCACATACTGCTTTTCTTTTCTTTATAGTTCTGTCAATCAAACATGTTTCTCTAGATACTTTAATTTCTTTACATAGCCCCTCTTTTTACTTTACATGTCTTTTAAAGTTTCTTTTAATCTACAGGTCCTCCCTGTAATTCCCTGCCCCCACCAAATCCCTTTTTTTCCTTACAGTGTATTCGTAGAGGAACCTGGGTGGTTGGACTTATAGTATTTCCCACAGTCTGGATTTTGCTGACTGTGTACTCATGGTGCAGCACAATGTGTTTCTTGGAAATTGGCAGCAAGAATCTGAGGATTGATCAGTACCTCTGGCAAGATAGATGCAGGGTCATTTTCCTTCATCAGGAGGCAAATAATGTCTGGTTTTCACTCTTTTTTTTCTTTGGCTGTGTTGAGTCTTCGTTGCTGCACACAGCCTTTCTCTAGTTGCAGTGAGTGGGGGCTACTCTTTGTTGTGGAGCTCGGGCTTCTCATTGCGGTGTCTTCTCTTGTTGCAGAGCATGGGCTCTAGGCGCGTGGACTTCAGCAGTTGTGGCACGCGGACTCAGTAGCTGTGGCTCACGGGCTCTAGAGTGCAGGCTCAATAGTTGTGGCGCAGGGGCTTAGTTGCTCCGTGGCATGTGGGATCTTCCCGGACCAGTGATCCATGTGGGATCTTTCCGGACCAGGGACCGAACCTGTGTGCCCTGCATTGGCAGGTGGATTCTTTTTTTTTTTTTAACATCTTTATTGGAGTATAATTGCTTGATAATGTTGTGTTAGTTTCTGCTGTATAACAAAGTGACTCGGCTGTACATATACATATATCCCCATATCCCCTCCCTCTTGTGTCTCCCTCCCACCCTCCCTATCCCACCCCTCTAGGTGGTCACCACCTAGAGGGGTGGGATTAGCAGGTGGATTCTTAACCACTGTGCCACTAGGGAAGTCCCTGGTGTTCACTCTTTTTGATACTAGGAGTTTCAGTGCTCAGTGCCTAGGTCTGTTCATTTGTTGGGGTCATAAGGTACTGATATTCTATCATTTTATTTTTATCTCATTCTTTAATTGGAATAATTTTATAAAGAAATCCTTTCCCTCATCCACTGTTTAGTTACTTAGTTCATACAGCAAAAGCAGGATAAATGCTTGGTTCTTTCATTTTATCTCCCTTGTCTTTAAGATAATGAATTGGTTCCTTGTCATTCATAGGTGACTAATTTTTTTTTAATATATCACTGTGAACTCATAGATTTAAAGATATTTGTTAGGTTTCTTTCATTACAATTCTTACCCTTATTGCAAACCAGATCTTCCCATCTTTTGGCCAGTGGAGGCTTCTTCAGTGTGGCTTCTGAATCCTTTTGACATGATGCTAGTGGTCTCTGATGGTGCCCTTGCTACCTGGTGTCTCACAATGTCCTAGCTCATCTTGTATATTCTTGTGCCACACTCGGAATCAGTCACTTTTCCAAGAAAGCCTTGGCTTCTTGGGAAATGGCATTTCCAGTTCACAATCTGGGCAGTTGGGGTACTTACTACAACTGGGTTGTCATTGTTTCTAGGCAATAACTAAATAAATATCTATATCATGTATATACATACAGATGTGTGTGAATACATAGACAGTTAGACAGACAGATAATAGATAGGTGACCTCAGGAGTTTATACAGATATTTCCAATTCAAATTCATGACTCTGGGTGTTTTGCTTTTCATGTTATACCAGTAAATACTTTTGTCTCTAACAAGAATTCTGGTTCCCAGGGATAAAAAGAAGATGATAGAATTAGAACATTATCCATATCCTGGATTACACATACACTATTAAAACTGCCATTCATGATTCATGAAACAGGTAAAAATTTTGTTTTTGCTTATGCTATCCTATTACTCCTCACCCCCAGTTTTCTATGATTGTACCTTGTCAGACCATATAGCTGCTTTCTTGAGTTCTGTTACATCTTTTGAGTTTTCCTAATTTTGATTTATGCTCTTTCATGTCTTCTAGACCATCTTCAAATAGAACATTACAGTTTTCATCTGTTTTTTGAGTATGTTTCTCGTGTACTTTCATTGTCTGTAGGGATGTTATTTTGGTATTTCATCTCCTTTTTCTTATAGAAATTGTGCAGGTGAATGTAGGTTTTCTGAACATCTGGAAGGAAGTTGAGGGTGGTTTTTCTAGCTTTATGTGTTCCCTCTTCTGCTGTTGCTGTGTAATGTGCAGACATAGCTTGCTTTCTGAGATTTTCTGTATCATTTTCTTCCAGCACTTGTATCTGGATCTTCTCTTTCCTTCTTGCCAGCTTGCTTTTCCTTTTCTGCTCGTCTATGACTCCAGGCCCAGCAAGTTTCTTCTCAGTGGGCTCTGTCCTGGGCAGAGGAGCCAAGGGTCAGGTTTGAAAGCTCGGGGGGCTTGACCCTTCCGCCCTCTACATCAATCCCCCCCCATCCCCGCTTCCCCTGCCCCTGGAAGTGGCCAGACCTTCCCAGCCTCAGCCCCTCCTCTCGTGTGGCCTTCCTGGCTGGCAGTCAGCACCTGCTGGGGTTTTAAGGCTCTCCTTTTTCAGGAGAATCTTCTTTCAGTCTCCCCGTTGCTTCTCACCGTTTGCCCTGGCAGATGGGTAGTACTCAGGGCTTGTGGCTCTTGGTGATTGGCCCTCACCCTCTGTGTTTTGGTGTCGAGGGGTGTACTTTGTCACCTCGTTATAGTAGTTGCTCTATTTTTACGTGGCAATTTGGGAAGATCCCCAAACTGCACTGCCACTGCAGCAGCTTTCTTGTAGGATTCCCTTTTTTGGGCCTTCTTGCTACATTGGTCACTGTTGGGCACCCCTTGAAACTCCTTTTCTTCAGTGACATCGTCCTCTCTTAGTTCTTTTTATGTGACTGATTCACTCTCTGTGCTTCCCATCGGCTCATCTCCCGTGGCTCTTCTACCTCCAGAATGTTGATGCTCCCAAAATTGTATCCTTGACCTGCTGCTTCCCACACTGTACAGCGTTTCGGTGTGTGATCTTCTCTACTCTCCTGGTCTCACCTGTCATCTGGATACTGATGAGTCCCCAAATTGTCCCCTCATACCACACCTTTGAGATTCTATATCCAGGCGTCAGGCGGCCATTTCCACATTTCCCATAGGTGCTTCACATTGGCGCGTCAAGGGCTACACACAGTATCTCCCCCTTGATGATCTGTGTTATCTGTTTCTGTTGGTGGCACCATCTGATACCCAGCCGCTCAAGCTAGGCGTGTGAGTGTTGACTTTGGCCCCTCCGCTCACTCTGCTCCTTCAGTCCCATAACCAATTCTGTTAATTTTCTTTCCTAAAAATTTCTAAAACACTACCCCAAAATTCCCTTTGTTTAAACCTTTATCTCTCTCCTGAACTATCCTTATCTTCCACGATAAGCTGCTAAATAAAACTTAAGTCTATCCCATAGCGTCAAACACCTTATTGGCTCTCCACTGCTTACAGGTACAGTGCGTGCTCCTTGTTTCTCAAGGAAAACCAAAAATGTCTGTGGAGAGCAAGTTCTTTTTTTCATGCAAGATAATTATAGATTAAAAGAATTTTTTTTATGTAAATGTAGTTTGATTTCCACTTGGGCCTCTTTTTTAAAAAAATATTATTGTATTTAATTGAACATTTCCACTTTTTTTTTTAATGATTGCTTTTATTATTTATTTTTGGCTGCATTGGGTCTTCGTTGCTGCGCGTGGGCTTTCTCTAATTGCGGCGAGCAGGGGCTACTCTTCTTTGCAGTGTGCGGGCTTCTCATTGTGGTGGCTTCTCTTGTTGCGGACCACGGGCTCTAGGCGCGCGGGCTTCAGTAGTTGCAGCACACGGGCTCAGTAGTTGTGGCTCGTGAGCTCTAGAGCGCAGGCTCAGTAGTTGTGGCGCACGGGCTTAGTTGCTCCGCGGCATATGGGATCTTCCCTGGACCAGGGCTTGAACCCATGTCCCCTGCATTAGCAGGCAGATTCTTAACCACTGCATCACCAGGGAAGTCCCTAATTTAAAAAAAAATTTTTTTTTGTTTTAAATTTTGGCTGCACTGGGTCAAGATAAACGTAGCTTTAATCATTCTAAAGAAAAGATGTTTATTCTTCCAACTTAGATTACTTACTAACTGAATAGAAGAGTGCTAATGAGGAAATTTGCACTGCTTTTAAGTCACTAAAATATCAATATTTGTTTATTTGAAAGTAGACATATAAAAGCTTGGCATCACATGGCAAATTTATAAATATTATTTCATTTAATCTTGAAACAACCCTAAGGGCAGATGCTGTTATCACTCCCACTTTACAGAGGAGAAATGAAAGTTCCAAAAAAAAATGTTTCAGTTACCTTGCCTTGCGTTACGTGGTGCATTGGGAGCAGGGCTGGATTCCGGTTTTGGTGATTCCGTTCAGTGCTGCGTGCGTGGATGCCCACAGTGTCAAGTCCTACACGGGGAAGTGGGATTGACAGTAGAGAGGAGAATAAGGCGTCCCCTCTCCCCACTCTTGGGCTTTCCTTCTGTGGTTGTTGGAAATCTCAGCCTGGGCAGGCCTTCCTGAGTGGAGCAGTACCGTCATCAAGCCCGTCTTCTCAGCGGACGGGCTTGCGGAAAGCGTCCTGGCCCCAAGTCCAGCCCAGTGGCCAGCCCTGCACTGGACCCTCTCAGGGTCTCCCCTCCTAACGTCCCAGGGCTGGGGTGCGAAGGTCTGGGCAAAGTTTATTCTGTGTATCCTAGGTGGTTACCTGGAGGCATCGTGTTGTTTTTCTTAATCCTACAGCGTCTGAGCCTAAAGGTTACATCTGAAGTGATAATGAAGGGTTGATATGTGCTGACTTGTCTACGATGTTAAGGACAAATTTCTGAGCGTGAACCTATAGGGTCCTCATGATGAGACTTCTGTCTGCATTTTCATATTAGTTTCATGCCCCTCATTGCTTCAGGCTTTAATCTCCAGAATCATTAACTTGCTTATGTTTCCCTAATGAACCATGCACCTCCATATCTTTGCTCAGGTTCATCTGGAGTCCCCTCCTCAGCCGGGCTCCTTTAGGCGCCATGTAATGTGTGTCTCCATCATCACCCTCAGTACGTCTTGTTCTAATGATTGGTTTTGTCTCCAGAACTTACACTGGTCTTGCTTCCTCTGCACTCTTTCTCCACTCCTCCTTTTGTACAAAACCTAAAGCCCTTTTACTGTACCTGAGTGGTCAGTTCGAGACACAGAGAAAGGTACTGACCGCTGTCCTTAGGGCAGTTTGTTCAGAACGCTGGGGAAGCTGTCTCAGAAAGTAGCTTGTCCAGAGTAATACAGCTGCTGAGTGACAGAGCTGGCCCTCGAGGCCCAGCGTTGGTCTTAGCCCAGTGTCCTTTGCATCACTCATCACCCTGCTGTTATTCTCCAAGTCCAGGTTGAAACAGAGCAGGGTTTATCCTTGGGCTCTTCCAGTGTTCTTCTTTTCCTTTCAGATTGACTCCTTCAGTGCAGTTACTTAAAAAAAAAAAAAAAAAATCACGTTTGGTAACATCTTATTTGATTCTTTCACTTGTGTGAATTTTTGCTTATTATTATTGTCCTTTGATATGGATTTTTACCTACAGCATAAGTTTTTAAATTAGGTTTTTTAAAAATATGGGTATCTTTTGCTTTGCATTCAGACTAGCAGAATCAGCCCTTAAGTAGAGGTGTATACATTTCACAATGGACAGTAAAAGTACCAGCACATGCTGATACGATAGACCACAGTTTATAGTGGACCCGGCCAAAATTCTCTTCCTTGTTGAAATTTTTTCCCTTTAATTTGTGTGGATTTATAAAAATCAGAGCACACCTCCAGTGTTATAATAAATAGTTTGTATGTTTCTAAATCAACAGAGTAATATCAAATGCCTTAGAAAAGTTAAGCATTTTGATATTTTACATACTACAACCACCAAATTTGTCTGTTTCTCCCTTCTAGGCATCCATGACAGAAAAAAATATTTTGTCCGTTTTTTATCAAATTTTAAAAATTTCAGAAGTTTAACATTTCTAATATCCACAGTTAGATTTCTTGGATTAAATTTCCCGTGTGTATGTGTGTGTGTGTGTGTGTGTGTGTGTGTGTGTGTGTGTGTGCGTGCGTGTAGGGAGGGAGGTTGAGGGGAGTAGGGAGATAGTTGTTACACAGCTGACTTGGGTTAAGACCCCAACGTTAGTGTTTTTATTGTAGTTAGGATTTATTCTATCTTGCTTTGCTGAATTTGAATCTTATCTGGGACAGTGCAGTAATTGCGTTTTATTTAACTAATTATCTGCTATGGCTACATAGAGATTTTCTGTTTCAGAGAGAATAATATCAAGTTATTTGCTTCAATTTAAAGCGGTCATATATTTATCCTGTACCATCGGTGCTAAAGGCAAATTCAGAATCATTTTTTCATTTACTCATCAAATAGCTATGGAGAGCCTACTGTCAACCCGGCACGCTGCTTATTTCTGGAGATACAGGGGTGAACGAAAATAGAAAGCGCCAACTCTGCCTTCCTAGAGCTTCTAATCTATAGGAAAGAAGAAAGGTTAGACTAATATATATAGATGATTCAAATTATTTGAGATGTTTACTTAGTGTGCTGTAAGGATGAGGGACTCGATGGCGGTTAAGTGGCCGGCATAAGATGATTCCATGAGTAAATTCTCATGGTGAGGAGGAGGATGGCCTCGAGAGAGAAGACCTGGAAAAGAGCCTGGGTGCAGCTTAGTGTGGCCACGCAAGGGGGAGCTGATGGGGCCTGAATTCTGACTGTGGTGAAGCGATCAGAGGAAGGACCGGATTGGAGAGGTGCTGAGTGGACAGGATTGGGTGGTAGATAAATTATAGAGAGTGTGTTAGAGAGAGGAGCGGGGCTTCATGCTGGGGAGGCTGGGTGGTAATCTCAGCATCTAGGTGTCCTGATCTTAAACAGATTGGCCTGATCTGGGGATTAACCTTAGAATGGACTTTCTATCCCTCAGGCAATGCTCCAGCATAACCTGTATTTATTTTTTAAAAAGAGGAATCAGATAGAGTTCAAGATTAAATAATCCGGCATGAACCTGGGATGCCAAGCAGACTATGTTGTTTGTTAAGGGCAACAGATGCACTTGCTTTAAAAAAAAAAGGCCGGGTTTGCATATTGTTATCATTGTCATTTTTACTAGTTTAATTTTAGGGCACCTGCTTTGTGCCAGGCCCTGTGCTCCATGTTGGGGGTGCAAAGGCTCTCCTTTCATTGACCTCATGGTGTAATGAGGATTTTTGAAGATGGCCGTGTTTGTCATTGTAGGATACTGAATTAATATGCTTTGAGATTTTAGAACAGAAACTGTTCAAAAACACCTTACGTTAGTTTTGTTACTAAAAGATTAAATATCAACCTTCAGTTTATTAGTTTAGGGCTTAAGGTTATAGATAACGCTCGTGCTGTGATGCCTGTTGTTTGCTGTAGTCATGTGGTGTTTGACTGCCAAAAATTCTAGCTTGGTATTTCATTGGGGTTTGATGATTTAAAGCCTTTCTTTTTTTTTTTTTTTTTTTTGCTTTCTCTACAATATTGTTATGTCTGCTCTTTCCTCTCCTAAGCCCCAGTTCCCACATTTGTAGAATGGAAATAGTAGCCTCCATAGGGTTGTTATTATAAGTGAATGAGGGAATTAACCAGTGGTCCAGTGGTTAGGACTCTATGCTTTCACTGCCATGGGCCCGGATTCAATCCCTGGTTGGGGAACTAAGATCCCACAAGCCACGTGGCGTGGCTGGAGAAAAAAAAAAGTGAATGAGATTAATATCATCTATTATTGTAAGTCTTCAACTTGGTCTTTGAGAGCAGGACCACATTTACAATTTGTTCCTGAAAATCTCAGCACCAAGTATGGTGGTTGTCATACCATTATACCCTGAAGAAACACTTACAGTACTGTAAATGTACACGTTGGTAATAACACCCAGTCTAATTCTTTCTGATGTGAAAATTCTGGCGGTGTGTGAAGTGCTCGGCACAGAGTAGGTTGTCATCTGCTAGGGTATTTTACTGCCTTCTGGTTGACGGACTGTCCTGCCTTTCCTGTGTGAGCTGCACTGCCAGCCAGCTCAGGTCCACAGACTCACACCTGAAGACCACAGCATCACTCAGAATGTTACCTCGCTGGTTGGCTTTGAGAGAAATAGATTGAAGATGTGTGTGAATGTGCAAGTTGTTTGGGCCAGATCTTTGCAGCTATCTTTTATATTTCTGCATGTCTCTTTCATTGTTTTTTGGTGATAGACTTTAATTTTACTGATCCACTTTCAATAACTTGTAATCAACTTTTTCTAACCCTTAGACATATTTAAAATTTTATTTTACATAATACTTAAAGGTAGCTATTTGCATCTAATTTTACCACAGAAAAGAAGCAATACTTGCAATACTTTCTTTTTTGTGAGCCTTGTGATGTTACATTACAGTGTTGATTAATTGTTGATGGTTTGTGCTAATACACTGCCATGTGCACAATTAACGCGTTGATTGATTGTTTTTCCTGCATGTAATCAGACTTGGTTTAAAGTTATTATTCATTTTTATCAGGTATTATGTAGTAAAAATGTAATGTTTAAAATACGCTGCTAGTTCATAATGTTTAATTATCCACTTTATTCTTGCTGGAGACTTCAAGTTCTGCAGTCTAAATAGGAATATTGATTTCTTTTTTTACTGTGGAAGGGATTACAGTTCAGTAGGTGGCACTCTTTCCTTTTCTGTTAGTGTTAATATCCAATCAAATGCCAAGAAAAGTTTTTAAAGTCTTAAGAAAAAGCATACAACTTAACCATAGATGGCTTGTTTTAGAAAGAAAAACAGCAACATTGTTAATAATTTAGTGTCTCTGGAACTTTGCTAGAGCAGTTACATAGGAATATATTTAAAATTTATTTTCCTTAAGGAAACTTTTGCATCTAGACAAGAATTTGCTTTATCATTTAGCAAAGGCCTATGTTATCCTTTCTGAAACTCTGGATTTTCTTTTCAAAAATTTGAAATTATTATCCATGAGTATCTACTTTTCCCTGCGTGTTTTGATTTTTAAACATTATCTTCAAAGTCCCATTAGAAAATACTTTAAAAATGAACACTTTTTCCCCACTCTAACATAACAGTCTTCCTTATTTTTCAGTGTGCCCATCCCTTTTTCATTTATGAAGAGAATTTTTGGTTAATTGACATAGTTAATACAATTTTTAAACCCTTTTTAATTCAACAGTATTTATATTCTGCTTTTTTAAAAATAAATTTATTTATTTATTCATGTATTTAATTTTTGGCTGCATTGGGTCTTTGCTGCTGCACGCGGGCTTTCTCTAGTTGTGGTGAGCGGGGGCTACTCTTTGTTGCAGTGCGCGGGCTTCTCACTGCCGTGGCTTCTCTTGTTGTGGAGCACGGGCTCTAGGTGCACGGGCTTCAGTAGTTGTGGCTCGCGGGCTCTAGAGCGCAGGCTCAGTAGTTGTGGCACACGGGCTTAGTTGCTTGTGGGATCTTCCCAGACCAGGGCTCAAACCCATGTCCCCTGCGTTGGCAGGTGGATTCTTAACCACTGTGCCACCAGGGAAGCCCCTATATTCTGCTTTTTTAACTTAACATTTTTGTCACCTCTTTTCCTTGTTTCTGTGTATTTTATATTTACTCTTTTTTAAAGAATGTATCATAATTTACATAGCCATTGTCTTATTTTTAGAGACTTTTAATGTTTTTCAGTATTACAATGTTGCATCGAGTATCTTTGTGCACGTTTTTCTTTTATATTATTTCTTTATGATAAATTCCCAGGGTAGGAGTTTTTGGGTCAAAGATATAAACACATGTATGGTTTTTGACATGTATTACACATTGCTTTTCAAAAGAATTGTATCATTTTGCGATGCCATAATAAATTTGTGATTATACCAATATCCTAGAAGTCTCACTGGAATTGAATTTCAAAGTATATATTTACAAACTTAGGTTAAATACATTTGAGGGGGCATTTTGTTTTAAATTTTTTAGGTAAAAATTGGGAACTAAAACCAAAAATCTCCCACTGGAACATAACCACTATTATTACTGTGATGTAGTCCTCAAAGTAAGTGTGTGTGTGCGCCCTGTTAGTCGTGATAGGGTGTGTGTAAGCAACAGTGTGTTTTGAGTAGGGTGCGGGTATGGAGGTGCTGCAAGTGTGTTAAAGATTTTGATTTGTGGTACTTACTTAGTGAATATCTGTGAGTATATGCCTCATAGCAGTTAGGTGTTCAGCTACAGAGTGATGTTTGAGAGGTCTCATCTGAAATAAAAGATGAAGAATATTATTCCATGTTCCTAGATAGTCTTAAAACCATCATTTTATTTTATTTTATTTCTTGGCCACGCCACTCAGCTTGTGGGATTTTCAGTTCCCCGATCAGGGATAGAACCCGTGCCCCGGCAGTGACAGCTCGAAGTCCTAAGCACTGGGCCACAGGGAAGTCCCTATAGCCATAATTTTAAATGACTGTACGATAGGCCATCCCTTAGTCTTGAAGATTTAGGCCTCTTCTAAGTTCTAACTTACATGAATACCACTGCAATATATGCTTTCATTCATGCAGTTTTCTCAGTATTTCAGATTAGTTCTTATGATTGAATTTCGAAAGTTTAACTATTGAGTTAAAGACTATGGAAGTTAAAAGAATTTAAAATATTATATTAGTTTACAGTACTGCTAGTAATACCGAATACCCATTTTATTCCATCTTTCATTTAAAAGTGTTTCTAATTTAATAGATGGTTTTATTTACATTGAAAAATTTTTAATTTTTCTGGTATTAGCATTTAACATAATTTGAGAAAAAGTATTCTTAACCTTCGGTGTATTGTTAGAGTTGATTGGCTCTAATTTTTTTTTTTTTTTTTTTTGCGGTACGCGGGCCTCTCACTGTTGTGGCCTCTCCCGTTGCGGAGCACAGGCTCCGGACGCGCAGGCTCAGCGGCCATGGCTCACGGGCCCAGCCGCTCCGCGGCACGTGGGATCTTCCCGGACCAGGGCGCGAACCCGTGTCCCCTGCATTGGCGGCGGACCACCAGGGAAGCCCGATTGGCTCTAATTTTGTTTTTGAGTTTTGAGCAGTTCTTACTGTCTGAAAGGATTGGCATTTCATGAGTTTTATTCGTTCTTAGATGCTGTCAAAGCACAAAGAGAAAATTTATTTAATTTTTTTAATTGAATAAAACTCGTTCTGCCTTGCCATTACCATATGGGTCTATTGCACCCTTTTATAAATCTAAGTTACATTATGGGATCTTATGGATCATATTTTCCTGTATCTTGAAACATCTTGCCATTTTCTCATCATAGGTATTATTTTATTATGACTCATCATTACTCATCAGGTATTCCCAAGTATGCTTTTAAAAAAAAGACTAATAAAATGGAACAAGGATGAAATCACCTAGATAAGGATGATCCAATAGTGAAATAAATTGTCACCCTTCATTTTTCTAATTTTGGGACTTTTTTCTAATTCTATATTCTGTTTCAAGAATGTATGTAAGAAGATGGGAAACATCATTGTTCTAGCTTACTTTTAGGGTTAATTGAACATAGTTGAAAATGCAGAATTTTTCATTTTCCCCTCGTAATGGAAAAGAGAAAAAACTGACATTTCATAATTATTAGACAAATCACAAATAAATGCAGAGATAGCAACATTTCTAGCCTTGTTTTCACTATCCTTTTATTCATATTTCTGTAAATTATACATAAAAATAGCTTAAAAATATGAAGGTTCCATTGAGCCCAGATGTCAAATGGTAATAGCTATTTTTCCTGATATACTGAGGGTGAAAGTAAAAATTATTTGTTGGATTTAATGGCACTATTACATTTTAACACTTCCTTTTTAGTGTGTAACCCTAATTATGTCTGACAGACACAATTGGGAATAGTTAGAAGGAAACAGTAGTTCTGGACCAATCAGCAATGGAATGGAAAACTCAGGAAGTCCCAGTGCCATGGTAAAGGAGAAAAACTCACTTTTCATTTCCTTTCATGTATGGTGTGTTCAGATGAACTTTAAAGGAGACTGAGGTGTAGGTTGGAAGATTTTGTCTGCAATTTTGTGTTACCTGTGTGTGGAGCCCATCTCAGCAGGCATCGCGTCGTCAACTCACAAACCTTGCCAAGTCCCCTGATAGTGGCTGGGTATCCTATTGCAAGTTAAATATGAAACAGGGATACACTTAGTTTTGCATTTAAAGGGTTTCTTAAAGTTCAACTTCAAGTGAAGCTGGTAGTGCCTTCATTTTTATTAAAGCTGGCTTTGTTGGGAAGGAAAGGATTGCCAGAACTGTCCTCTGTAGTATTACCAAAATTGCTTTGGGAAAAATTTTTTTAAATGGCATAGAATTCTATACCTTTACATATCTGTGCAGTAGACATTGTAAGTCTTCTTACAAATACTGTGCAATTGTCGAACCTGCCAAAGTGGTATTTAACCCACCGTGGCAGTAGAGCCTATCAGTAAACTCGTGTTTATAGTTTAACAAATATTAAATGTTTCAACAAATGTGTCATGGCAGCGGGTATTTTTTTTTTTGAGACTTTATTTTTTCAACCTTTCTAAACTTTAACAGCAAAAAGGTGTAATGCATGGTGAGTTTATATCACACCTTGAGGGACAAGAGACTAAATGCTGGATTTGATGAAACTTGGTGAAAAACAGCAGCACTTAGATGCCCTGACTTAGGTGCCACACGCTCTTCTGAGGGCTTTACATATACTAACTCATTTAGTCCTCATCATAACCCTATGAATTAAGTGCTGTTATTGTCCTTATTCTGTAGATGAGCAGACTGAGGTGTAGGGATGGTAAACTTTTAAGATTACGCGTAATTGGGGGATCCAGGATTTGAATCCAGACAGTCTGACTCCAGAGGACTAGTTTTTTTTTTTTTTAAGTTACTTGAGCTTTTTTGTGCTTAAATTGTATTAATGTGATATTTCCATTTATAAGGTTCAAAGATCCATAATGAAGATTTCCGATACTTTATGCCACTGGTTTCATCCTGTAGATCTTGGACTTATGGGAAGACTTGAGGTTATTGCCTGGGTCGTGTGAACTTATATTGCATAAAGCATTGTATGTAGGCTGAGTAAAAGCACTTATGTGAGCATACATGTAACTATATTTTAAATGAGTATAACAGTTGTGGTTAATAACATACAGTTTCATTTAGTTCATAGCTGTTTGTTATTATGTATTTCCCTAATTAACGTACACTAAAATTACAGCTGTATTGTTGTGGGCGTTCATGATATCCTTTGATGTTAAAAAAGGGGGCATTATTTAGTAGAAACGATTGGGAACCATCAAGTGACAGATTTTAGGATCCCCATGTCCTGATGAATCCTCTCTGTCTGGGCCAGGGTGAATTGCTCAGCCAACAACAACAACAAAACCTGGTGATATTTTCTATTCTCAGTGATGTAACTGTAGATTAAATGTTTATGGTGTTTTAGTTAAGAAGCACACTCGATGGTTACTACTCTTTTCATCGATTTCATTCATTTTATTTTGGAATTGTAGGGCAACTCTTGCTGTCAATTTGGGGAAGGCATGTGGGAAGCAAAATCCATACCATATGTAAATTTAAAGTTAAAAATGGATATTATTTAAAATACTGGCCTTGTAATACATATTCATTTATTGAATTCATTCAGCACATACTTACTGATCTCTGATTGTGTGTCCCAAGCTCTATTATGAACACAGAAAATACATGTGGGCAGAATGGACAATAGTCTTCGTCCTTATGGATTTTACACTTTAGTGGTTAGAATAGACAGGAAATAAAAATAACAAAAATAAGTAAATTGTATAGTATTCGTGGAAGGGGATAAGTACTATGAGAAAAAGTAGAGCATTATGAGGGGTAATGAAAACGCTAGGGTTGGGGAAGAAAGTTGCAATTAAAAATGTGGTAGTCAGGTAGATATCATTGAGAAAGGGACATCTGAGCAGAGACGTAAAGGAAGGGAAGGAGTTAGCCATGCAGGACATCTGGGGAAAGAGCCTTCAGCAGAGAAATCTAGTGCAAATCCCCCAAAAGGTCATGTGTCTGGTGTGTTTGACCTGGGGGTGAGCATGACTGGTACAGAGTGGTGATAGAGGGGCAGAGTGCTAGGAAAGGAGGTCGGGGTGGGGAACACCAGAAGGGATCATCCTGGGAGGCCTTGTGGTTGGAGTGTGCCTTTTATTTTTGGTAAGATGAATAGCTATTGAAGTATCAATATTTAAACATTTTTTATTATAGAAAAATTTCAAACACACAAAAGTAAACAGACTCCAATAATTAAATTCCATGTTTCCATTACCCAGCTTCAGTATCTACTCATGACTTGTCTTATTTTGTCTATACTCCCATTCATTTCTCCCCCTTCCATATTATTTTTATTTTTAACATCTTTATTGGAGTGTAATTGGTTCACAGTGTTGTGTTAGTTTCTGCTGTATAACAAAGTGAATCAGCTATACGTATACATATATCCCCATATCCCCTCCCTCTTGCACCTCCCTCCCACCCTCCCTATCCCACCCCTCTAGGTGGTCACAAAATACCTACCTGATCTCCCTGTGCTATGCAGCTGCTTCCCACTAGCTATTTTACATTTGGTAGCATATATATGTCAATGCTACTCTCTCACTTCGTCCCAGCTTACCCTTCCCTCTCCCCGTGTTCTCAAGTCCATTATCTACATCTGCGTTTTTATTCCTGTCCTGCCCCTAGATTCATCAGAACCATTTTCCTTTTAGATTCCATATATTTGTGTTAGCATACGGTATTTGTTTTTCTCTTTCTGACTTACTTCACTCTGTGTGATAGACTCTAGGTCCATACACCTCACTACAAATAACTCAGTCTTCCATATTATTTTGGTTTTTGGGGTTTTTTGCGGTACGCGGGCCTCTCACTGTTGTGGCCTCTCCCGTTGCGGAGCACAGGCTCCGGACGCGCAGGCTCAGCGGCCATGGCTCACGGGCCCAGCTGCTCCGCAGCATGTGGGATCCTCCCGGACCAGGGCACGAACCTGTGTCTCGTGCATCGGCAGGCGGACTCTCAACCACTGTGGCACCAGGGAAGCCCTTCCATATTATTTTGAAGAATATCCTTGACATCCTATCAATTTGCCCATAAATGTTTCAGGATATATCTCTAAAAGATAAGAACTAGTTTACAGCATAACTACAATAGTATTATCACACCCTCAGAACTAATAATAATTCTGTAATATCAAATAACCAGTCTTTTTTCAAATGTTTTGTCTCATAAATGTCATAAATGTTTATTAGATTATTATTTAATGTTTTTTTTGAATCAGGATCCAAATAACACATTGTCATTTGTTGATGTCTCTCTCTCCCTTCCTTTCTTTTATCTTTCTTTCCCTTTCACACTTGTATATTTGTTGAAGAAACTGGGTTGTTTGTCTTATAGAGTTTTTCACTCTGAATTTTGCTTATAGCATCCTAATGGTTTTGTTTTACATGGTCCTCTCTATATCATATAAATTGGTAGTTGGATCTAAAAGCTGGATCATTGTCAGGTTTGATTGTTTTGGCAACAATATTTCATATTGGGATGTCTAATTCCATCTGGGGACATGTCATTTGTGTGTGTGTGTGTGTGTGTGCGCGATTTAACAAATATTGAACCTTTAAATCAATAGAAGTTGCAAAATGATAACAAATTCTATCCCTCTTTCTTCTTTTGTTAGCTGAAGTACTTCTATAAGAAAAACTTCTGTTCATCTATTGTTTGTGTACCTAGTGATACAGTTTATATAGGATAGGCTAGATAAGTGTTTGATCGCTTTTCTTCATTCATCAGTTTTCAGAATAATGACTTGGTTCCCTGGCTTCTTCCATCGGTCACCAACTAGTTGTGCCTGTGTTTTCCTAAGTTCATTGTGAACTTTTTGTGAGCTCATGGGTTTAAACAAATGTGATGGGTGTCAGCCCGTGGCAGCTGTCATCCTTACTTGTATTCAGATTGTCCAGTCTTTGGCACATAGGGCCAGTGGTAGGCTGGAGCTGGCTCATACCCACCTGCAAGAGCCAATTGTTAAATATTCAGGAAACTTGTGGGTTGGTTGTTTAACATAGCCTTTATTAAAAATAAAATCCTATACACTTACAATTACCTAAATTGTATTAAATGCAAAGATACTCAAAATTTACCACATCCTGGTGACTTCACTCTCAAGGTTAAGTTTCTTGTATCTGTATAGTGGAACACTGTATGATTGTGTGCCACTGTATGCGTCCTCCCAGCTGCACATCCACAAACCTCACATTGGTAGTTTGAAATCAGCCATGGCAAGGGTAGTTACATCAAAGTGGTGGTGAAAAGTGTTGAAAATATAAATTCACTTCAAAATGTATACTGCCTGTAACCGTTCCACTGAATGGTACCAAAAAATGAAAACGTATTCTTCCAGTGTTCTAAAACGAGTCTATATGAATTACCTAAGAAGTTGCTCGCATAGTTGACAAACAAGTGAAGTTCTGACGTAAGCCCCAAGCCCCACTGACATACCTAGAGCTCCCAACTGTCTTTTTAGCTCCACTCTTAAACATGAGCAGATCACCAAGGATTCCCAGACAGTGGAGAAAGCTCCTAATGTGAAAGAGAACAAAACAAACAACAGAGCAACCTGGAGGACACGGAATCATGCAAGAGGAAAAGCTGGAAGTTGTTCTGTACTGATATCCGAAGAGAGTTAAAAGAACCTATTGTAATGGTGAAGCAGGAACAGACTACTACTTTGAAGAAGGAGATGGAGGAGAAGTAGAAGCAGCAGAAGCAGCATTCATTCTGAGACTGAAAGAGCGCTTGGAAATTTAAAATCATGGTATCAGGGAAAAAAAGAAAAAAAAACTCAGTAGAGAATTAGAAGATAAAGGTGAGGTAATCCTATAGAAAGCAGAACAAAAAAAGATTTTAAAAGAAAAAAGTTTTTTTTACAAATTACAGGACCAGTCCAGGAAGTCCAATATCCAAATGACAAAAGTTCCAGAAAAGAGGCCATGAAGCCACAACCAGCCCAGTAAAATTGAGCACCACTAGAGCCAGATTGTTGTCTTGAATTTATTTCTCTCTGAAAGCCAGGGCTCCTCAGAAAAATGGTTGTTTCCTAGTCTGGGGTCTTAGTTGCAGTACACAGGATGTTTCGTTGTGGCACGTGGGCTTCTCTCTAGTTGTGGTGCTCAGGCTCCAGAGTGCGTGGGCTCAGTAGTTGCAGTGCACACGGGCTTAGTTGCCCCGCAGCATGTGGGATCTTAGTTCCCAGACCAGGGATCGAACCCACGTCCCCTGCATTGGAAGGCAGATTCTTAACCACTGGACTACCAGGGAAGTTCCAAGCATTTATGACTTTTGTTTTTATATACTTTAATCAATTGCAAGCTTATAGGATCTGATTTTAATTAAATTAATTTAATTTTCTCCCTTTTTGTAATAGATGTATATCTGAAAAAAACGATGTCACTCAAGGGCTTCCCTGGTGGCGCAGTGGTTGGGAGTCCGCCTGCTGATGCAGGGGACGCGGGTTCGTGCCCCGGTCCGGGAGGATCCCACATGCCGCGGAGCGGCTGGGCCCGTGAGCCATGGCCGATGAGCCTGTGCATCCGGAGCCTGTGCTCCGCAACGGGAGAGGCCACAGCAGTGAGAGGCCCGCGTACAGCAAAAATAAAAAAATAAAAAAAAAAAACGATGTCACTCAAATTTTTAAAAATAGAATATAAAATACAGCCAAAATGCTCCCTACTTAAAGGATACTTGCCCCTAATCCTTTATAAAGTGATGAATCCTTCTGAAAAGCAAGTAGTGATCTCACTTTCAGATTAGCTCTTTGAGGGACATCTATCTATATATATAATTAAAACCCTAAAAACCAAGAAAACTCTCTTAAACTTTTAGCGCCCTGGAAGGAAGATGGATGGTGCCTTGTATTTAGAATATTATGATAACGATATTACAGTTCAATCACAAAAGACTATGAGGACTAGAAATCCCCCTGTTAATGTTCTAAAATTTCTTTTGAATTTACTTCTTAATGGAATCGAATCCGCTTCTCTTTTTGTTTGAGTAACGATCAGTGCAAGTAAGCACTTTGTTTCTAAGGTGATATTATTTGGTCATGCTGGTGCCTAAAATAAATGTGAAAGAAAGTAAGGAAGATAAAGGAAAAAACAAGGGTTAATTAAAATGCAGGATCTTCAGCAAGCCACACAAACTCCTTTCTGATGGTGTCTCTCCTATCACAGGTACATCATTTCATCCCATTAGCAAGTTAGAACTATTTCTCACCACTGCTCTCATAGGCGATCTGTGTAGGGGAAGGTTCTTTGGAATTGGAGGAGAAGCTGGCAGGATGCCTGCGGAATAGCAATGGGTACTCCCAGAGAGTCAGGGACTTGGTGCCGGAAAGTCTTTGGAACATTAAAGTAGACACTGGATAGTGTATTATTTGGGAGACTGTCACAGGACTCTACTCAGACTTGTTCTAAAGTTTTAAAAGGCATTTTGATTTTATGTTGCTTGAATTCTTCATCCTATTTGTGAGTTATTTCATGAAAGGGTAATTGTATTTTGATTTGAGGGAATAATGACTTTTTTCTTTCACACGGGTATAAATATCATCCAAGGAAAGCTCTTAGCTTTCTCGTAGCTTTCTTACATGATTATTTACCTCAGCATCTTAAGCGACGTTTTGTTAAGGTTAAGAAAGAAAACATAGGAGAAAATTAGAGAAGTTATGAAACTACTATTAGCTTTCTAAATTCATTAGGGCAATACTCTGATTTTCCACCGTACCACACCCCAGGGTCCTTTTCAACATTTCTGAAACATGTTTTTTTTCCTGCCAACCTTAGGGGTTTCTCAGAAACTTTATCTACCTGTCAGCTGAATTATTTGGGGGGAGGTGGGAGTAAGGACGAGTGGAATTTGAGGATTTATGGGGTTGACAGATTACGAATAGGTTTAAATGGCCTCAGTAGCATATTAACTGTTGAGCTCTGTTTTATTACAAATAGGGACGTGAGATCATATAACTCTCCCTTATAGCCTATCCCCTAGTAGAAGAACTACTCTTTCAAAATAGTAACTGACCTGGCTGTTAAAAACGGTCTTTCCCAAGGAATTTTAATGGTAGAATAGTAAGCTTTTCATCTTTATTCTAAAGCCACTAGTTTAAAAATCATCAAAGAAATGAGTGATATTACAAGGGATGTCCAGTACTTTTGTATAATTTGGACTTGGATTCTAGTTCCTTCCCTGAATTTTATATTTAGTTTTTTTTCCTGGCACTTGGTGCTTTAGAACCTCCTATATGATGTAATCATTTATGTCAGTGTCAACTGAAAAAAATACACAACCTGAAAGTTGAGAATTATGTGTTATCCAGCGAATTTTCTGAGGACTTAAGCCTGGAAGACAGCTTCTCAGGTCACTCTGAGGGACTGCTGCTAAGAGGCCAGGGAGGGGCCAGGATATACAGGAGTTTGGGGGAAAAAACCAGGGAGTGGGAACATCAAAAGATTAGTATTAATTAAAGAAAACCAGACATCTGAAGTTAAGAAATTTAGCACTTTTCTGTGTATGGGAAGATGCAAGAGCCTGTGTCTGGGCTCATTGAGATCGTTCCTTTGATAAGCACCTGAACTGTCTAGGACCAGTCTCCTGCTTTTCTCCAGCCTGAAGAACCCCCTCAGGGTGCACAGGGTGGCTGCAGTGGCTGGTGGCCTGCTGGCTACAGCATCCTTTGTTTTACTGATACGGCAGGTGACGTTTTTCATCCACATCAGCCAAGCTACAATTAGTATCATTAACGAAGTTGATTTATTCTTGGATACATACTTAACTAGTTTTTCACGAGATCTGGTCATTCCTGACTAGTTAGGAAGACTCCAGGCTTTCTTATTCGAGTGTGGTGCAGACTGGAACACAGAACTGGGAGTCAGAAAGCTCTAACATTGACTCCCCAATTCCTAGCTGCATTATGTGGAACAAGTCTTAGGTTGTTAACTGAGTTCTGTCTTTTTGTTTGTTTTGACCCTCAAAGATACATCTGTCGTTAACTAGAAGTTACTGTAGGGTTGTTGTGGGTTTAATGCATATGACACACTTGGAAAAGTGCCTGGAACTAGTCGAGCACCCGGCTCATTGATTGTTTTAATGTCACCTTCATCACCATCATCATCAGATCTGCTGGTACATTACAGGTTTTCTTTTTCACTTTTGTTTGTTTGCTTGTTTAGATCATCCAAGGTACTACCTTACTTTGTTACTTGTAGGACAAAAAAGTGAGAATGTGTGTGCAGAGTTGCGCCCCTTGCTCTGCGGCCTATCTGGGACCTGTTCTCTTCAGGGTGGAGAGAGGTGGAGAACTGGGTGTCCTCAAATAGGAAGGGCTGAGCCCTAAGCAGCCTCTTCCCCTGACTCCCCAGACAATGAAAACAGGCTGCTGTTACTGACTTTACAGAGAAACATTCTACCCGCTCCCTTCCTTGTGGCTTCTGTTGATAATACTGTCTGACCAAAAATGGCCAAACCCTTCTAGCCCACTTGTTTCAAGAAATATGACAGCAAAATGCCAGCATTCGCACAAACTTTACTTAGTCGCTTATGGGTTGTTGTAATAAGACTTTGACCTGCTGTGCCTTCAGCCAACACTTGATCTTGAAGGCTTGGTCTATCAGATTTCAGACCAAGGCAGCATCACCCTGTTGCTGCAGCACTTGTGGCATCTGCTTTGTCAGTGGAGCCGGAAGTGGAGTTTCTGTGTTGACAGTTAGGAACTAGCCAACTTATTCTGAGCATCCACCGTGTGTGCTCATTGCCTCAAATACATCATCTATTTCATCCTCATAGCCACACTGCGCGGTAGGTCTTTAATCCTCATTTTAGAAGAAAAATTGAGTCCCAGAGAAGTTACATAATTTCTAAGATGGCAGAGCCAAGTTTGAAAGCCAGGTTTGTAGGACTCTCCGTGTATCTGTTTTTAATTGTTTCTTAATCTTTTATCAAACAAGTGTGAATGATAATTGGGGATGCATAGGGATTCTGAAAGTTATGTTCTTTTTCTCCTGTTGAACTTCGGTGACCTGAGGCTTGTTGGTGGGGATGACACCAGAGCCTTTGCTGTATGTGTGTATATATATGTTCTGTTTTCGTTTTTGTTTTGGCCATGCAGCGCAGCATGTGGGATCTTAGTTCTTTAATCAGGGATCGAACCTGCACCTCCTGCAGTGGAAGCATGGAGTCTTAACCACTGGACCACCAGGGAACTCCCTATGTGTGTATATGTGTGTATGTGAGTATGTGTGTATGTGAGTATGTGTGTGTATGTGAGTGTGTGTGTATGTGACTGTGTGTCCTACTTTACTCCTAGCATCCTTACCTTCAGGTCTTTAGTCACATGTCATGTTATTCTTGAGACCTTTCTGGAGCACCTTGTTGAAAATTGGAATCCTCTTCTATATGTACATATCCTGTCTTCAGATCTTGCTGTGTGGTTTCTGGGTTCCACGAGGGCAGCCGTGATTTCTGAAACACCTGACATGGGCTTTTCCTGCAGCCCATTCCAGATTGGGCTGCGAGAATAATGGGGACCCGTACTCCAACTTTCCCACTTCCTGACAGCATGTCCAGGGAGAGACTGTCTGCTGTTTACTGGCCTGGTCTCACCTCATTCATTCCTTCTCCCATGTCTTTGCCCTTGATAGAAACAAGAACTTGAGACCATCCTCAGCTGAGAATGAGGTAAGGAAACAGAAAGGAATTCACTTGTGTTTTGCTCCATTTTTTTTTCCTGTGGTGCATTATGGCTGCACTTTACATATTTTACCCATTTAGTTTGTCTGTCTGCCTCTACCAGAATGTAATCCGTAAGAAGGTGTTTTTGTCCCTTGTATTCACTGTTCCATTCCTAGCGTAGCCCCTGGTTTGTTGAACAAATGGCTGTCTCCTAGAGAATTTATTTTGTGACAATTATTGTGTATATTGCCCTAGCATTGTGGTTTTGTGTCTCCCCATCCATCTTTTACTAAATACAATGGCAGATACTTAGTCTAAATTCACCCTTTGAAATTTTATTTCAAGAAATGAATTCTTAAGTGTTTGAAGTTCGTTGTTTGAAAAACTTTGTTGATTTTTAAAAATGGTTGGTACAGTAGGGAGATATGATCCATGATGCAATAAAATACTGCTTTTTAAAAAATTAAATTGATTTATTACCTTTAAAAGTGTATATTAATTCCTATAACTAATTGATAACTAGTAAGAGCAAGTACACAGTGGACTAGTCATACTGCTGATAGCTCTATGCTGAGGCACCCTGGGGTGACACAGTGAGCTCACAGGGGTGTGCGGGGTACCATAGGATATTTTAAAGTTTCAAGGGAAAAACAAAGATACTTATACTGTGGGACACTTGCAAACTACTAGCTCAAGGTACTTTATAGTTTTAACATTAGATGACGCTAAATTCTTCTTAATGATGTCATGTATTTACAAAACTAGATTTTTAGTGGTTGCTGTAATTAAAAAGCAAGAACTGTATGAAAACCACTGTAAAACAGCTGAGGGTGGCTGGGTCCAGTCTGCAAGGTTAGAGAAGTTGTGCAGGACTGACAGACACACAGCCAGTTAGAAGTGACTGGGTTATTTAAGACTAAAAAACAAGTTCTAAAAGAATATATGTTATTCGATTTAAATAGCTACTAGGTTGTTAGGATGTAAGTACTAACTATTGGTACTTAACAAATGGAATGGTTCTGTACTTCTGTTGGCTTTGGTGGACTGTGAAAAAATTACTGAGACTTGCTAAGGGCCCTGTGAACTGAAAAAGTTTGGATACCTCTGGACTAGTCTGGGAAGAGGTAGTGATGCCATCAGCAAGTTTTTTTTGGTTGTTGTTTTTTGTTTTTGTTTTGTGGAGGAAGCAATGGAGAGATTGTATAAGAAGCTTGAAGAATTTAAACAATGGATTAGATTTAACCAGAGGTCCCTATCAACCTTAGTTTCTATAGTCCTATGAACATTTCATATATATATATATGAATTTATATATAAATAATGTTTATATTATATATTATAGTTATTATATTATTGTATTTTAACAATTTGTATTATATATTTTATTTTAAATACATTTAAATATTTACATTATAATATAATATGTGTAATAAATTTATGTGTATGAATTTATTAAGCTTTGGTTTAAATCTTAAGTTAATCTTTGGTTTAGTGAACTTTTTCCAAGGAGTTTTACTGTAAAACTGTTCTAGAATCATTTGTAGTTAGCAAACATATGGAAGCCATGTAGATCTTTAGGTCACTATTGGATTCCTTCAGCCAGGTTTGTGCTTTTGTCTTTGGAAAGGTTTTGCTCTGATCAAGCACTCAAATTTCCGTATCCCAGATAAGGCATTGCTAGTGCTGATGTTTTTAAATGGAAAGCTTCTATCTACCTATTTTGAAAGTAGTCTTAGAGGTTTAGAACTGAGAAATTGAAATGACCTGTTAGGTTATTTTGCCCCATACCAATCACAGCCTCTTTCTCCTTCCAAAGTAATCTCTACATTGATTTTTGATTACACATTGGAATTATTTTGTAAGGAGACACTTCCTCTCATACTATTTGGTTACCTAATGGGATAGTATAAAATAAAAGTCAGGATAAATGCTTGCTTTTTTTTTTTTTTTAATATACTCTGTTTTCAGGTTGACAGAGTGATTCATTGTTACCTATGAGGTACCAATTACATTTTATTTTATTGTGAGCTCATTGATTTAACCATATATAATGGATTTTAATTCATTTAAGTTCTTATCCTTACTGGAGCCCAGTAGCCCAATCTTTTGCTAGCAGAAGGCTCTTTATATTTGCTACTTATTCCTTCTGACATATCCTAGGGATTTGTGATAGGTTCCTTGCTGTCTGATATGTTAAAATGCTACAGGCTCTTAGGGTAGGTCTCAATTGACTTCCATGTCTCTTGAGTATGGATCAGATTTGCATACATCTAATAATTTTTTATTATTTTCTTGACTGTGTTAATGATCCTTTGTAGAGTATGGATTCTGTTATCCTTTGAAGAGTGTTGATTTTTTGTTTCAGCAGGAAGTTAACTTGGTTCAACTCAAACTCCAAACTGTCTCTCTTGTATGTTGGGCAACAGCTGAAATCTGTTTAGTGTTTGATTTTTCCCCCTGGATTATTGTCTTAACTTTTTTCCAGCTTAATTGAGGTATAATTGATGTGCACTATGCTTCACAAGTTTAAAGTATACATTTTGATAAGTTTTGACCTATGTGTATACTTGTGAAATCACTGTCACAGTCAAAATAATGAACATGCCCATCTCCTCCAAAAGTTGCCTTTGTAAACCATGTCTCTTCTGTCCTCCCTAACTCCCTCCCCAGGCAACCAGTGATCTGCTTTCTGTCACTGTAGGGTAACTTTGCATTTTCAAGAATTTTATATAAGTAAAATCATAATATATACTATTTTTCTGACTTTTTTCACTCAGCATAATTATTTTGAGATTCACCTATTTTTTGGCAAATATTCATAATTTACTCCTTCTTATTGCTGAGTAGTAGTATTCTGTTATGTGGACATATCACAGTTTGTTTACCCATTCACCTATTCATAGACATTTGGGTTGTTTCCTGTTTTGGACTATTTTACATAAAGTCGCCAGGAGCATTTATGCTTTCGTTTTTCTTGGTTAAATACCCAGGAGTCGAATGGCTGTGAGTAATAAACTGTTCTTCATCTCTGAGCTGGGAGTCTGGTGTCATCTACCAAAATCCATGAAACTGTGGCAGACTAACTTTTTAGGCTGAAAGTAGAGTAGCATTTCAGATGCTTTATAGTACTTGACACTAGATTCTTTACAATTCCATATAAAAGTTAGGACAAGCCTATAAATTTCTACATGAATGACTCTTGGAATTTATATTGGGACTGCATCCCATCTACAGACCAATTTGGAGAGAACTGAAATCTTAACACTATTGAGTCTTCTGATCAATGGACATGGGATAACTCTCCATTTATTTAGACCTTCTGTAATTTTTCTCAGCAGTGTTTTATAGTTTTTGGTGTACAGCTCTTAAACATATTTTGTAAACTTGTATTTACAAAAATAAATGAGTATTTTACATATTTGATGCTGTTTTACAATACATGGGATTAAAAAAAAGACTTTATTTTTTAAAATAGTTTTAGGTTCACAGCAAAATTGAGCAGAAAGTACAGAGTTGCCAGTTGTCATCTGGGGAAGGCTTGTCTGACATGTGCTGTTCTGCCATTACTGGAAGTTGAACTCCAATCACCAATTTTTCTCTTGGGAAATGGTATTTCAGAACCACAGTCTAAGGCTCTGGAATGTTCCTTGCTGTTGGGTTAGCCTGTCACTAATGGTCTTTTCCTTTTTAAAATCATTTGTTCTTTTTACTTATACACTCAAAAGGATTTTTTTCTTTTTCCTAAAAAGTCTACAGATTTTATCAGAATATCTTGGCATTGGTTGTTCTGGTTGATGTTCTCAGGTACATTGTGTCCTCTTTCAATATGTAGTTAAAATCTTCAGGAAAATTTTCTTGAAGTATTTCCTTCGTGTTTGTTCTATTCCTTTAGTTGGGTTTTCTTTTTCAGGACTTACCGTTAGCTATGTGTTGGGGCTTTTATGCCTTTCACCAATATTTGTCTTTTCTTTTTAATTCTTTCTAATCTTTTAATTTTGATTTATAGAATTTTCCTTTTCACTTTTATTTCTCTTCAGGCATTACTGGGTTTATTTGCTCTTTTGCTTTTTCTAGTTTGGTCTTTGTTTCTAAAATGTTTTTCTATCACCTCATTTCTGAATTTTTCTAATTCTCATTTATGCATTTTTCATAGCTTATATAATTTTCCAAGTGTTCTTTAGCTTGTTTTTAAATAGTATGTTTCAGTGCTGAACAATTTCTGTTTTTGCCATGTGTTTTTCAGTTTTGCTTTCATTTTTGATGGAGTGTTAATCTGTTTCTCCTTTTTTCACATAGTAACTTAGTTTGGGTTTTGACCTTGATAGTTCTCCGATGACCTTTTTTTTTTCTTAACATCTTCATTGGAGTATAATTGCTTTACAATAGTGTGTTAGTTTCTGCTGTATAACAAAGTGAATCAGCTATACATATATGTATATACCCATTTCTCTGCCCTCTTGCGTCTCCCTCCTACCCTCCCTATTCCACCCCTCTAGGTGGTCACAAAGCACCGAGCTGATCTCCCTGTACTATGCGGCTGCTTCCCACTAGCTATCTGTTTTACGTTTGTAAAACGTAATGTTTTACGTTTTACGTTTTTTATGTTTTACGTTTACGTTTACGTTTATGTCCATGCCACTCTCTCACTTCATCCCAGCTTACCCTTCCCACTCCCCGTGTCCCCAAGTCCATTCTCTACATCTGTATCTTTATTCCTGTCCTGCCCCTAGGTTTTTCAGAACTTTTTTTTTTTTAATTCCATATATATGTGTTAGCATACGGTATTTATTTTTCTCTTTCTGACTTACTTCACTCTGTATAACAGAATCTGGGTCCATCTTGCTCACTACAGGTAAGTCAGTTTCGTTTCTTTTTATGGCTGAGTAATATTCCATTGAATATATATGCCACATCTTCTTTATCCATTCATCTGCTGATGGACACTTAGGTTGCTTCCATGTCCTGGCTATTGTAAATAGTGCTGCAGTGAACATTGTGGTACATGACTCTTTTTGAATTATGGTTTTCTCAGGGTATATGCCCAGGAGTGAGATTGCTGGGTCATATAGTAGTTCTATTTTTAGTTTTTTAAGGAACCTCCATACTGTTCTCCATAGTGGCTATATCAATTTACATTCTCACCAACAGTGCAAGAGGGTTCCCTTTTCTCCACACCCTCTCCAGCATTTATTGTTTGTAGATTTTTTGATGATGGCCATTCTGACCGGTGTGAGGTGATCCCTCATTGTAGTTTTGATTTACATTTCTCTAATGATTAATGATGTTGAGCATCCTTTCATGTGTTTGTTGGTAATCCGTATGTCTTCTTTGGAGAAATGTCTATTTAGATCTTCTCCCCATTTTTGGATTGGGTTGTTTGTTTTTTTAATATTGAGCTGCATGAGCTGCTTATATATTTTGAAGATTAATCCTTTGTCAGTTGCTTCGTTTGCAAATATTTTCTCCCATTCTGAGGGTTGTCTTTTTGTCTTGTTTATGGTTTCCTTTGCTGTGCAAAAGCTTTTAAGTTTCATTAGGTCCCATTTGTTTATTTTTGTTTTTATTTCCATTTCTCTAGGAGGTGGGTCAAAAAGGACCTTGCTGTGATGTATGTCATAGAGTGTTCCACCTGTGTTTTCCTCTAAGAGTTTTATAGTGTCTGGCCTTACATTTAGGTCTTTAACCCATTCTGAGTTTATTTTTGTGTATGGTGTTTAGGGAGTGTTCTAATTTCATTCTTTTACATGTAGCTGTCCAGTTTTCCCAGCATCACTTATTAAAGAGGCTGTCTTTTCTCTATTGTATATTCTTGCCTTCTTTATCAAAGATAAGGTGACCATACGTGCATGGGTTTATCCCTGGGTTTTCTATCCTGTTCCTTCGATCTATATTTCTGTTTTTGTGCCAGTACCGTACTGTCTTGATTACTGTAGCTTTGTAGTATAGTCTGAAGTCAGGGAGCCTGATTCCTCCAGCTCCATTTTTCTTTCTCAAGATTGCTTTGGCTATTCAGGGTCTTTTGTGTTTCCATACAAATTGTGAAATTTTTTGTTCTAGTTCTGTGAAAAATGCCATTGGTAGTTTGATAGGGATTGCATTGAATCTGTAGATTGTTTTGGGTAGTATAATCATTTTCACAATGTTGATTCTTCCAATCCAAGAACATGGTATATCTCTCCATCTGTTTGTATCATCTTTAATTCTTTCACCAGTGTCTTATAGTTTTCTGCATACAGATCTTTTGTCTCCTTAGGTAGGTTTAGTCCTAGGTATTTTATTCTTTTTGTTCCACTGGTAAATGGAGTGTTTCCTTAATTTCACTTTCAGATTTTTCATCATTAGTGTATAGGAATGCAAGAGATTTCTGTGCATTAATTTTGTATCCTGCTCCTTTATCAAATTCATGGATTAACTCTAGTAGTTTTCTGGTAGCATCTTCAGGATTCTCTGTGTATAGTATCATGTCCTCTGCAAACAGTGACAGTTTTACTTCTTCTTTTCTGATTTGGATTCCTTTTATTTCTTTTTCTTCCCTGATTCCTGTGGCTAAAACTTCCAAAACTATGTTGAATAATAGTGGTGAGAGTGGGCAACCTTGTCTTGCTCCTGATCTTAGTGGAAATGGTTTCAGGTTTTCACCATTGAGAATGATGTTTGCTGTGGGTTTGCCATATATGGCCTTTATTATGTTGAGGTAAGTTCCCTCTATGCCTACTTTCTGGAGGGTTCTTATCATAAATGGGTGTTGAATTTTGTCGAAAGCATTTTCTGCATCTGTTGAGATTATCATATGGTTTTTCTCCTTCAATTTGTTAATATGGTGTATCACATTGATTTGCGTGTATTGAAGAATCCTTGCATTCCTGGGATAAACCCCACTTGATCATGGTGTATGATCCTTTTAATGTGCTGTTGGATTCTGTTTGCTAGTATTTTGTTGAGGATCTTTGCATCTATGTTCATCAGTGATATTGGCCTGTAGTGTTCTTTTTTTGCGATATCTTTGTCTGGTTTTGGTATCAGGGTGATGGTGGCCTCATAGAATGAGTTTGGGAGTGTTCCTCCCTCTGCTATATTTTGGAGGAATTTGAGAAGGATTAGGTGTTAGCTCTTCTCTAAATGTTTGATAGAATTTGCCTGTGAAGCCATGTGGTCCTGGGCTTTTGTTTGTTGGAAGATTTTTAATCACAGTTTCAATTTCAGTGCTTGTGATTGGTCTGTTCATATTTTCTATTTCTTCCTGCTTTGGTCTCGGAAGGTTGTGCTTTTCTAAGAATTTGTTCATTTCTTCCAGGTTGTCCATTTTATTGGCATATAGTTGCTTGTTGTAATCTCTCATGATCCTTTGTATTTCTGCCGTGTCAGTTGTTAATTCTCCTTTTTCATTTCTAATTCTATTGATTTGAGTCTTCTCCCTGTTTTTCTTGGTGAGTCTGGCTAATGGTTTATCAGTTTTGCTTATCTTCTCAAAGAACCAGCTTTTACTTTTATTGATCTTTGCTATCGTTTCCTTCATTTCTTTTTCATTTATTTCTGATCTGATATTTATGATATCTTTCCTTCTGCTAACTTTGGGGCTTTTTTGTTCTTCTTTCTCTGTGTGCTTTAGGTGTAAGGTTAGGTTGTTTATTTGCGACGTTTCTTATTTCCTGAGGTAGGATTGTATTGCTATAAACTTCCCTGTTAGAACTGCTTTTCTGGTGCTCATTTTTGTTGAGGTTAGTTTTCTTGAACTTTTAGGAGAGGGCTTGGTTCAGATAGCTTTTCTGTCTTCCCAGAGCTCCCTCTTTTGGCCTCTGCATGTAGTGTTAAAATATACTGCAAATTGATTTCTGAGGTCATCTGGCTGCTTCTCCTCATCCACTTTGTATGACTTCATCCTTCTTTCATCCCTGTTGTCCCTGTTCTGTGTCAGTTCTGGTACCCGTCCCAGGGTTTTCTCCTGCTTATGGAGCCCTGTTGTGGGAGGGTGCCCTGGCCTTCACCAGCCCCTTTCAGACTTCACCCAGAGACTCATCTGGTTTGGAGCGGCCAGTACCTCTGCAGTTTTAGCCACTGTTCTCAAAGTGGCCCCTGCACTTTCCTGTGAATGTCTGTGGGTTATTATTAAGGTTCTTCTCTTCTCAGGTCAAGTCCACGGCTCTGTTGCTTTCTTCTGCTTTTTTCATAATATCCTGATGATAGACAGGTCATGTGTCTCTTGTTTTTTTTGTCCACAACTGCTTGTATATTGGACTTGTTGGGGATACCTTATCCCTTAGTTTTGTTGTAAATATTATCCATGGGTTTCTGATTTTGTATCTCATTGTCCTGCTTTTATCATATGGAGATTCAGAGAGATCCAAAAATTATGCTGCTACTGCTTACCACCATTTTCCCGGAATTTTCAAGATAATTTTTTTAAAATGTGAATCATCGCAGTAAGTTTCTTGTGCCCCTTTGTAATCAATTTCCTCCCTTCCCGCCACACCCCACCTTTGCACCCCTCCCCCACAATTGCTGCTCTGTTTTCTATCCCTGTGATTTTTCCTTTTCTAGAACATCATAGATGGAATAGTTCACTATGTAACTTTTTGAGTCTTCTGTTACTTGGCATAATGCTGTTGAGATTCACTCATTATATATGCACCAGTAGTCATTACTTTTTATTGCTGAGTTGTAGTCCATATTATGAATATGCCACAAGTTTTTTATCCATCACCAGTTGATGGACCCTTTAAAAAAAGTTTTCGGCAATTACGAATAGAGCTGTTACATACATTAACGTGTAGGTTTTTGTGTAGGCATGTGTGTTCATCTCTCCTGAGTAAGTGTCTAGGAGTAGAATGTCAGGGTCACATGGCTTATTTGTCTTTTTATTATTGAGTTCTTTATATTTTCTGATCACCAGTCCTTTATCGTATATGCACATTTTTTTTGGCAAATATTTTCTCTCAGCCTTTGTTTTGTCTTTTCATTTTATTAACAATGTCAAGGAGCAGACATTTTAAATTTTGATGAAGTCCATTTTATCTTTTTTTGTTAATACTTTTTGTACCTTGTGAAATCCTTGCCTATCCCAAGATCGCAAAGATTTTCTCATGTTTCCTTCTAGAAGTTTTATAATTTTAGGTTTTAGATTTATGATCCATTTTGAGTTAATTTTTGTGTATAGAGTGAGAATAGGTTGAGGTGGTTTTTATTTTTTTGTTTAGTTTCTTTGTGGGGTTGTTTTCTGTGTGTGTGTGCATGCGGGTGTCCTGTTGTTCCTGCACCATTTGTTGAAAAGTAACCCATTCTTTATTGAATTGCCTTGAGTCCTTTGTTGAAAATCAGCTGACCATATGTGTGTGGAGAGATGGTCTTTGATAAGACATTTCTCCACTGTTATGGGAGAATCCTGTAGAAATGCAGAGAGATTCCTAGATTTGGTGAGGGGCTGGGAGGGAGTTCCCAGTTGTTGACTTCTGAGTGAAGCGTGATTCAGGGTGATGAGCAGAGAGTGGTGAGTCAGGAGTGAGCATCGGAAGGTTGAGGAGAGTGGAGACGGTAGGAATAGTGGTTCAGAGAGAAGGAAAGCAGGCCGACCAGAAGGGTGCAGTGCGATTGCTGAGCTGGGTTGAGGGCCTGCTTTGAGGCTGGAAGTAGTAACAGGCCTGCCTCTGTTGTTTCACTTTTGCTGTCTAGCAGTTTGGTTGCAGGCCCATGGAAAGTGGCAACTGGGCTCATCTAGACTGAGGGGTTTTCACAGGCAAGAGTGAAAGAGAAATAGAAATGTTAGTAAAGGTATTTGTCTTGAATAGGTGATACTTTCACTTAGCTCGAAAATCAAAACAACAGAAGAAAGTACACACTGAGAAGGTTTCTCCCCTGGCTTTCCCTCTCCATTTCATTCCCTTCTGTTCCCTGTAGAGCACTTTTATGTTTCTCTTTGCAGTGTTTATTTATGCAGATAAAAGCAACCGTGACTCTTGTTTTATCCTCCCCCCATCATTTCCTACACAAAGTGCTGCATTCAGGGTCCACTGTCCTGCGCCCTGCTTTGCGCTTTGCTTAGCAGTATAGCCTCTTGCTCTTTCCCAATTGGTAGTTAAGAACTCTTGAGTCATCTTTGTGATGGATATGCCAAAATATTAATAGCAGTTTTGTTTGGAATGTAAAATAATTTTAAAATTTTTTTTTGTATTTTCTAAGTTCCTTCAGTGTGCATATGTCACCTTTATGATTAGTAAACTTGGAAAACTAAATTTAGCTCTGTCAACAGATGTCTCCTTCGTGCCATCACCTTTCTGAGCACTGAGGATGTGGCAGCAAATAGAATAGGCAGAGGGTCCTGCTTCCTGGCGCTTGGGTTCTATCTCGTGTGGCCTAATAGTCACCAAAGAAGAAAAGAGGAAATGATGGCACGTGTTATGTGTGTAGAGATTTAAAAGAAGGGGTATGACTGTGACCCGCCCTGGGATGTCAGGGAAGGCCTCCTTCAAGAGGGGAGCATTTAGGCTGATGTCTCGGTGACCACAAGGAGGTCATAATCGGGGAAGAAGAGGTTACGAGGCAAGAGCAAGCCGGTGCCAGAGTGTGGAAGTAAGATTGGGATTGTTTTCCAGACCCAGAAATGAGGCCAGTGCCTCTGAGAGGTAGAGGGGTAGAAGATGCAGCAGGGGTCAGTCCTGACCTGGTGCTCAGGGAGAAGAAGCGGGATTTTATTTTAAGTGCAACGGGAAACCCTTGAGGAGTTTTAAGAAAGAAAACAGAGCTATAGAAAAGGCTGCAGTTGACAGATGAGTCGGAGGAGAACCTGGAAAGCCCAGTTGGAAGCGACTTTGAAGAAAACCCTGCGGTGTTCAAGGCATCAGGCGGATGCCGAGGTGGAGGGCTGCAAAGAGTTTATTCATTGTTTTTCTGGTGCGCTCTAAAATGTAATCTACCCAAAATGGTAACTCCAGATCTAAGAGATAAATTCAATTTTAGATCAATATACAGTTTAGATTCCAAAGTGAAGAATGCTGTTTTTAAAGATGTGATTTCAAGTATACATTTAAAAGCTATTTTATATTTCAGAGTAGGGAACTAGTACTTAGTTACTTCTTTGAGAATTATTATGCTGATACTGAGGGTGAAATGCAGTGTTTAAATTGGAGCTCAAAAACAAATATTACCCAACTCATTAAAAGAAAAAAAATAGCTCTGGCTCCGAATTAGCCAGGAAATTTGTGTTTTACTGTTACTAGAACCACAGTGTACGAGAATATATATAGAGATTCTGAAGAAGGTGCATGCTCATTCCATATGGAGGAGATAGGGTGGCTACTAGAAATTTAAAGGAAAGGGTTATAGTCTTGCACTGCTCTGAATAGGAAGGAAGATTGGTGTATTTGTTAGTCAAAATGAAGAGTTAGATTTTTATTATATTGTTTGACAAGTGAAATATTCTAAAATAAAATAATAGAAAATCATGGTCCAGTAGTAGTAGGAAGAACAGTAGCACAGCTAGAGTGACCACTGAGGGACGGAGGCAGTAACACCGTGGTTAAACCCTAAGGCTTGTAGGCACACAAGTCTTGGGTTCAAATTCTGGAGTAACTCTTTGTAGCTGTTTTATTGGATGAGATGGTTAAACATTCCAAGTCTCATTTCCTCAGTTGTGAAATATACATCACAAATATACATACCCTACCTCATGGGGTAATGGAGAAGATGAAATTGTAGTCTGGGTAAAGATCTTAGCGCCCTGTCTTCTGGCCCCTAGAAAGTGCTGAGTAATCAACAATAATATAATTAATAATCACTAATTTTGTTATCTGTTTACTCCATAAGGAAAGTATTAATACCCTTATTTTTCTGATGAAAAACCCACTCTGAGAACTTTAAGAAATTTTCCTAAAGTCACACACCTAGGAAATGCAGAGGTAGGATTTAAACTTAAGAAGGTCTGACTTCAGAATTCATGCTTTTTTTGTTTTGTTCTGTTTTGTTTTGCGGTACGCGGGCCTCTCACTGTTGTGGCTGCTTCTGTTGCGGAACACAGGCTCCGGACGCGCAGGCTCAGCGGCCATGGCTCATGGGCCTAGCCGCTCCGCGGCATGTAGGATCTTCCCGGACCGGGGCACGAACTTGTGTCCCCTGCATCGGCAGGCGGACTCTCAACCACTGTGCCACCAGGGAAGCCCAGAATTCATGCTTTTAATCATAACTGCATATCATCTTCTAAAAAGATCCTTTTAAGATTAGAATTCAGATCATTGGATTCAGAGTTGAGAGTGTAAACCAACACATCATAGAATGATTCCCCTATCTTGTCTGTTAATCTGAAGATTTCATACTATATTCTCATATCCTACTTTTATGTTAAAAATAAAAGCTTTATTATATAAGAAAGATATTAAGTAAAAAAAAATTTTAAATCCATATAAGAAAAGGAAGACATCACTTACAATCACACTGCATAATGGGATCCATCCTGATTTCTCCCCTGGGTGTGTGTATGTAGGTATAGTTCTTATTGGTTCTTTTTTTCCAGAATAAGAATACACCATGCATACTATGTTCTGATTTGGTTTCCTTCCCACTCTCTTATTTTATTATAAATGTCTTTCCATGTCTGTAACCTTATCCTAGTGGCAGCTTACATTGTTACATTGTTGCATTATATAGGTGTGCCGGAATCCATTTACCTAACTCCTTGTTGTAATCTTTAGGTTGTTTAGAGTTTTTCACCATCTTAGCAATACTTTCATGAACACCTTTGGCCACATATCTATTTGCACTTTCTAATAATTTCCTTAAGAGAAATTCCTAGTAATAGCATCGCTGGATTGATTAAAAGGTTGCCGCATTTTTTTAAAATAAATTTATTTATTTATTTATTTATTTTTGGCTGTGTTGGGTCTTCGTTGTGGTGCGCGGGCTTCTCATTGCCGTGGCTTCTCTTGCTGCGGACCACGGGCTCTAGGCGCGCGGGCTTCAGTAGTTCTGGCTCGCGGGCTCCAGAGCACAGGCTCAGCAGTCGTGGCACACGGGCTTAGTTGCTCCGCGGCATGTTAGTATCTTCCTGGACCAGGGCTCCCTGCATTGGCAGACGGACTCCCAATCACTGCACCACCAGGAAAGCCCGGGTTGCCACATTTTTAAGGATACATGTTCCAAATTGCCCTCCAGGAAGGTCACACCAGTGTGCTCTCCTGTGACAGCATGAGACTACTTCTTCCCTGACACTCACCTCTATCCTGGGGGTTATTTTTGATCTTTGCCAGCCTGGTGAAGAAGGGCTATATCTTATGCCTTTGATTACTAGTAGGTGTGTTTATGAACTATTTGTTTTCTTTTCATTGTAAATTGCCTCTTTTTATCCTTTGCCCATTTTATCATGCCTGACTTCTGAGTTTTGATTGGTCCAAAGAAACAATTTTCAGGAGTTTAAATTCTTGGGTGGACTATATTTGATTTCACTTTACAAACAGTTAAATTTAGGGATTTCAGGTGCACATCCTTTTTATTTTTTTAAAGATCATGAGGAGAAATGACAGATGATCTATAGTAATATAGGTATCAGAAAAGGCCAAACAACTTGCTCTAAGGATTTGTCTTCTTCCCTCCTACATGTTAAACAGAGACATAACTTTGAACTCATTCTTATGAGTAGGAACTTTAAAAACGCTGATCCCAAGAATGATCGATTGGATCCTTTCCTTTTTGTAATCCATAATTCCTTCTTTAATTTTGAAGATCTTCACAGTCATCGTTGTACTGTTGTGCTTTAAAGTACATACCAATTCTGACCCTTTAAGAAAAAAATCCTCAGATCCATCAGGATATACTCACTCCATTTTCACGTGTAATGTAATTCTCTGCTGCTTACATAATTATTTCTGTTTCTTCTCTTCCAGTGGTCAGTTTGAATACAGTTTCTTTCCTAATTGAAGACATTTTCTGGTGGTTCACTATAAAAGCAGTGTTCATAATATAAATTGTATTTTTCTGTTGACATCCATTATAAAATTGAAAATTAACTGCTACTGAGAAATGGGGGTTTTTTTGTTGAAGAAGAGTCCAGTGGTAACTGGTTAAACCATCAGCTGAACTCTTCTCACTTGAAAGTTTTAGCCCTTGCCCAGCAGCACAACTGGAGACATTTCTGCCTCTTCCTCTTTTTCTCAAAGTCTGTTCCTTGGATCTCTCAACAACCCTCCCCCTGCCCCCACCACAGACTTTTTACCCTCTTGCCTGACAGTTTCCTGCTTGTGCCTTCCTTGTTCTCTATCCCTTCCTCTACCCTGTTCTCCCTCCCACCTGGATTTAAGTTGCTGAAAGACTGTATTCTGGGCATCACCTTTCTTGAGTTTCATGTTTTATAAAACAAATTGGTTTCCTACACAGTTATGAAGTTCTTGTACTGCTTTTTAAATTACAGTTTCCATAACTTAGATTGTATGTATCTGTGATAGAAATAAACTGTTTATAAGGAAAAACAACAGGAGAGTTTCTTCAGCTCTAGATGTAAGGAATAGATTATTTTTGCTAGATTAAAAATCGTAATACATTGAGGTCAGTTGATGTACTTGTTCTTAAACTCTATTTTTTTAAAGTTTTCTATCTTACAATGTAGATTCAAAGATTTTAAAGTACTTGTAACTTTAAGTCTCATACTGTGATTTCTTGTAAATCAGATTTCATGTGTGGTCAAGTATTTTACTTCAAATACAAGAACTATAATAGTAACAATGGTTGTTTTGTTATTGAGATCCATAGGCTAAAAGTAAGCATAGATTGTTAATTGTTGCTGAAACCAAGGGTATTCTTGCAGAAGCACTTACTAGTTTAAGAAATACTAGCTAGTTAAAATAAATAAGTACGAGAAATAAATTTTCTCTGAATCTAAGTTGATCACTAATAACTATTGTTATCTCGATATTATGACATCTTATGCATGATGGACAGAATTAGGTAAAAATTCATAGAGTGAAAATTTAGTTTCTTGTACTAAATATGCAAATTTTAGATTAAGAAATATTATTTACAAATTATCCAAATATTTCTAATATTTATCATTTAAAAAAAAGCATTGTCTTATACCCAGATGGTATAGTTGTAAGCCGTATTTCTTAAATTTAGTTATTTCAAAACTCTAAATTTCATTAAGAAGCTTTTCAAATATAAAGTTAAATATTAATTTGGGTTTAGAGTGACACAAGTTGAATTTGATTATTTATATTAAAAGAAGGCAGCAAAATTTTCAGTAATTAAAGTTCGCTCCGGCTTTAGTTTCTGAGTAAAATGTTGTTTTTCTCTGCAAAGTTTGACACTTACCAGTAGAGGGCACTGTTGTAACACGGTAGATGTGTTTTATTGATTCACTAACTCCCCCATCTGCTTTTGCAGTTTGGAAAGTGTTTTTAAAAGCAGTGTTCTCTGTGTAATTAAAATCAGTTCCCTATATAATTAGCAATGGAGCCTTATTCTTTGTGGCAGAGTTTGTGGATGGTGATTTTTTTTTAGCCTGTACTCTTCTATAGCCAGTGCCAGAAACTATTAAAATGCAGAAAGTTATATTGTGGTTTATCAGCGCTATATTGTAGATGGAAATATACAAAATCACAGTGTTTTATTTAGGTGCTCTGAGCAAATTATTTGATAGGAAACGTTTAAAATTCCTGGTTCTATCTTGAGAAATAGCAGAGTTAATGTGCCATAGTAATAATATCTTGTGTTCAGGTGCCCTGAATAATAATAGAGGACAAGGAATTCTTGCAGGGTTTTAAAAAATGTATCAGCATTAGTGTGCTGCTTTAAGAAACCACTGATCTACTTAGCAAATTCTCTATGTAATTTCTTTTTCGTGCCTTTTTAAAGTCGAACTACTGATGTAGATATTTAGCTAGTGAAATAGTGAATATTAAAGCACAATTAAAGTTAAACCTCTCTTTCTGAAAGGAACATAAATGTTACATAAAGCGACAGTAAATGTGCATTCACTGCCTGGCTGCCTTGGGAAATGTGTGGGGGGCAGGGAGGCTTGAGAAAATCCAAGCCTGAATTTGAAGTTGTCAGGGCTGTGATTCATAAAGTCATAATTTATCCATAAATCCCAAAGTAGCTTAAAACACACAGGAATCTTATTTGAAATCAAATTATAGATTACTAGTGATATAATTTTCAGGAACTTAAAAAATTAATAATTTAATGTGTTTGAAATTAATTTCATTCTATGCTTTAATATTTGTAAAAGAAAAGTATTTGAGAATTAAGAATCTTAATGGTTTAGTTTATTTTTAAATCTTTAATTGGCAGCCATGTGAAATTCTGGAATTAACTAGCATTTTCTTCAAGTTTGGGGTTTTTTTTTTTAACTTTATATAATACTCTAGTTAAGGGTCTAATCGACTGTTGAAATTGTGTTTATCTCAAAACAGGCCTCTATTTTAAAAGGTGAAGAAGGACTTGCATTGGCCTACTTTATGTATCGTATCACAGACTTTGAAAAGCTGAATAGGTGATTTAATGTTGATTTAGCCATTCACTCTGACAATAAAAATGCGGGGTAAAACTTGAGAGAGGAGTAAGATGATTGAGGGGAGCTACCAATGTAATTTTTTTTAAAAAAGCATTTAGAAATATCTTTTATGCATTTTATGGTCACTATATGTATATTTTTAGAATATTTTAGAGGAATTGGAACAAAGCATGAGCTGAAGATTGGAATGCGCCTTAAGAAAGCTCTGTCATTTCCCCCTAAATTCCCCTGACGTTGCAGATGTCGGAAGACCTAGTTTTCTCCCCTTCCTCCCATCAGTCCCACACTCTGTGCTTTAGGTGTGTCAGGAGACAGATGAGACCAGGTGTTTTGAAGAAGCAGCCACATGACAGAGGATATATAGAAACTGTACTAGTTTCTTGTTAGGCAACTAAAATATTAGGTCGATTAAAGAAAGTAACTTAATGCTATTTATCCATAGATATAAAGCTATTGTCTTCTCATTGCTTATGACCACAGTGAGAGTAAAACAAGTTTTCATTTTGTGGAAGCCTTTGTATCGAGTGCTTACAGTTCCTGTATCATCTTGGTAATGATTATTGCTGTGTTTTCCCCCTGGAGAGGCCATCACAGGTTTTAGTTGAGGCTATTTGTATTCAGCAAGGTCAAGATAAGTTTTATCTCTCCAGATAAGTCAAGTGCATTAGGATCAATAAGTAATTGTAAAATGCACTGAAAATATTATTGCCACGCTCTTAACGAATTTGTAAAGCTGTAAGCTTGTCATATAAAATATACCTCTTACTGTTTTTATTTATTTGTATGGAGCTCATGAGTGCAATTAATTTTACAAGCATTTTAAAGAAGAGAAAAACTGAGGAACAGATTAATGTTTTTAGAAGTCCTTAATTGCTCTAGATTTAAACCTGTACTGCCGAAGTTTTAGAGGCTAATTTTTTTAAAGAAATGCAAAAGAATAAATATTACAAGGCATTTATAAATTACACATATTAATTGAGTTTACTTGTTAAGATAATCATTTTTATGTATATATATCTTTATATATATATATCTTTACCTCTGGACTTTCCTGCAGAAATCAGATTTCTGCTTCCTTGGTTGGGGGATGGTGGTAGGAAAAAAAGACCTTATACTTAATCAAGAGATGATGGTGAGTATTGCATTATTTTGGCACTTCTGTTCTAACCCAAAGATACAAATAAGCTCTACATGTTTAAAGACAAAAAGGATTTTTTGTTGTTTTTTGTTTTCTTTCTTACTTAGAGGAATACTTTTATGACATATGTTCATGAATATATTAGAAAACGTAGTCTCTAAAATGTTACGTTTCGTCATAATATTTTTTTCAGTTAATTTTCTGTGGGAAACAGGACCACAATGTTAGGAGAAATGTCAATTGAAGTAATTTTCTCTCAAGGTGCAGATTACTTGGAAGAATTTTCCCCAGATTACTTGCCTACAAATATCACATAACTATAGAGAACACGTATACTAAAGAAGTTATATACTGAACTTGAGTCCCTTTTCCTCTTCAGTAGTCTTATTAAGAAGAAAGCCTTTCTGAACTTCGTGGGTTTATAGTTTGGAATCACGCTGCCCCTGCTTGCATTCATATTTCTTAATTCTCCAAAATGCACTGTTTTGCCTTTAGCACTCAATTAAAGGTACCAGTTTGTAAGTTTTCCTTGTTTTAAATGAAGCTTGCTTATCTGAGCCATTAATTGAAATAAGGACTGAAAGCAGCCTTCATGTTGATTTTAGGTATTATTTATCAGTCGGTATTTATATGGTAGTAAATAAAAAACGCTATTGCTCTCATAATCGTCCCTTCTTACTTTTTCCCCCTCTCTCCATACTTCACACATTGTTTATTTATTTAACCATTTAAATTGAAGGTAATGTAAACATCTGGCACCGTTTCTGGAAATTGTAACCGTTTTCTTTGCAAGTTCCTATAAATGATGGTCTCTGAGCCTCACATTTATTCATCTTTCTAATATGGGTCTACATTTCTACCTACTTAGCCATTTCTCTTTCTGGCTGAAGAATGACACTTTGCCCTCAACGTTAGGTCAATTTGTTTTATTGCTGGATTGGCTAGATTGTGTTATAACAAAGAGAAAATCCAGAGGTGTGGAGGAAGGTATGGCCAGCTCCACTGAGAGCAGACAGGCTGTATTGTAGGGTGAGTGGGACCAGGACAGCGGCTGGCCTCGAGGGGAAAAGCAGTTTGAAATAGTTCACTGTTTCTTCAACAGTTATCTTTGTATGGTGGTCGTAATGCAATATTAAGAAAATTAGAGCCTTAAAAATAGAACAATGGTCCTTTTTAAATATATCTAATTTAGTAAATTTGCCCCCCATCTCTGGTGTCTAATTACTCCAAACAGAAGAGAAAAAGGAGAAATCCTATCTACCGACAGAAAAGTGCGTTGCAAAAAGTGGCACGTTTTTACTTCTTTTTGTGGAGAACATTTTAATTCTACTTTCATCAGGAGGGCAATAAAAGCAAACTTGGTTTCAAAAGCAAATAAATTTTTTTCCCCTCATAGAACTGTTTTACTGACAGAATATAGTCAAACTCCAAAGAAATGATAGTAATCTCACATTACTCTTAAACTTTAACATTTATATTTACCAAAAAAAAATTTTTTTTTCTTCCTTCTTACTTACGGTTTGTCTCTCCTGTATAATGAAGGGAGACACCTAATGACCAAAAGGTAAATGTTACATGTGTATAAATTAGTTGGTGAAGTGATTGATATTTTTCTTTTCTTTGTTCCTAAATAGTCAAAACAGAAAATTTCAACAAGAGAAAGATGAGACTGTTGCTTAGGGACTGTTGCTTAGGGTTAATTTCCTAAAATAATGTAAAGTGCTTTTTTTTCTTTTTTTTTTTTTAATTTAAAAAGATTGTTAGTGGAAAACAGTGCTTTACCCGCAATGTTCAGGAATCTCCATATTCTTGATTGTGGACCTTGTCATCTCTAAATTTAATCATGAACAGTCATCTAGAGGTATTTTATTTTGAATGAAATGGGCCATGTACAGATATTTTAAAGTGCAGATTGCTTTCGAAAAGTTTTCCTGTTGGTTGTGTTAAGAATTAAGTTTGAAGGAACGACTTATTTATTGTCACAAAAGCTACTGAAATGCTGTTGTCGGAAATGCGTTTATCGTACACGTGGGAGGGAGAAGCCAGTCAGAGTCTCACATGTTCATGAACGTGTGAGCTGTGCACAAGGTCATGGGTATTAATTGTTACGTCACGTTTTGTGCATTTAATTTTAATTAGCTTATTTGAAAATATAAATGTATTGTCCTAAAAGTTGTAAAAGCTCTTTGGTTACTTTCTTTACCTATGGAGTGTAACCAAAATCAATTATTTTACTGAAATCTTTATCTACACTTTAACTTTTCTGCCACCTATTAAAACTATTTTTTCACCTCCACCAACAGATTGCTTAAACGTTGAAAGTGCATGATTCTTCCTCCAGACTTTTTCCTTGTACTGGAAATAGGACGGTGCTAAACCCATCACTTTTACTTTGATTTGCTTCCTTTATCTTTAGCAAATCTAAATAAAACTGTCATCCTGATTTTCAGATCTCTCTTTGAACTTCCTTTACCCAAATTGCTCACTTCCCTATCGGCTTACTCCTTTTTTTTAAAAATGGAGATTCCACATCCAATGTTTATTTTTTCCTGTTACTATTCTTTTTTTTTATTTTTAAAAATACTTTTACTGTATAACATACTACTTGTTACTCCCTTTTTGTAACTACAAACTTCGTTGAGAATCTTACAGAAAAATGAGAAAATTGTCAGCCTCTGAGTCTTTAGGAGTAATTAATACTGACTTTTTAAATGTTTTAACGATACCTGAATTTGTAACCTTAGAATTCATTGGTAGGGATTGAGGAGGTGGTAAGGGTGTGGATACCTAGTAGGTTTTTTTTCCCCCCACATTTGAAGTTTTTTACATAATTAATTTCTTGGTATTTTAAAAACTTTCAGTAAAGTAGGTATACACACTTATTAGCCCAGAATAGTCAACAAAAGTTTTTTTTTTTAAGTTGGAATTTCTTGCTCAGTTCTTAAGACACACAGAAAAAAATTAAACTACCTGTTTACTTAATTCCTAAATATTCAGAATATGAATGAGAATATAATGAGAATATAGCATAATGTATTATTAGAATTTTCAAATACTCTTTTAATAAAAAGTAGAAATACTTTTCTTTTATCATTATTATCTTACAGTAAGAGAGTCTAAGAATCATAGAACTGGAGAGACCTCTGAGATTACAACCCTTCAAGGTAAAAAATAAGGTGGTTCAGGCTCATAGTGATAAAGTGACCTGACTAAAGTCTTAAAAGCTAGTTAGTGACAGATGGAGATAGAATGAGGTTTCTTGGTTCTTACTCCACTTTGTAAAACTGCATGATAAATTCAGCGTCCCTCTTTCCCCTTCACATGCCCCTAATACACCACGTATGTTGTTTTGAGAAGGGCCTGGCTAGAGAGGTAGTTGCCATAGTGTGATGACAATTCAAATGTGAAAAACATTTGAGCTAATGTTTCTGTCTTACCTGTCACGGTTTCCTTTCAATGATTTTTATTGTACTTTCCAATTTGGCATTTATTCAGTAGACATTTATGAGTACATATCATGTGCCACTTTACTGCAAAACGATAGGTCACAGATAGTGTGCCTCTGACCTTACCAGGCTATTCGTTGTTCTAAAACATGCCTTTAAAAAGAATACAAGACCATCCTATGGATATACCCAGGAGCACATCTTGGTTTTGTGAGGCTTAAAGCTTATACAACTCCGGGAGCCTTCTTTAAGCAAGTAATATAAAATAACAAATACAAAAAAGCAGATTCAAATTCCTATTGATGGTGGAATACACACACACACACACACACACACACACAGAGTCACACAGTGTGGAATATTATATGTCAATGAAAAATGATCTCCAACTACAGACAATATAGAAAAATCTTTCAAACATAGAGTCAGTGAAAGAAGCCAGACCAAACACAGCACTGCTTCTGCTCTTAAAAGAGTGTGTGATGGTGACCTTGTAGAGGGTAGGAGGGACTGGAAGCATAGGATGCTGGTAATGCCCTTCTCTTGATCTGAGCGAAAATTCGTCAAGCCATATGCTGTAATATATGTACTTTTCATATACTTATTATATTTTAATAAGAAATTTAAAAAATTAGATATACAGCCTTAGGGAAATCCAAGGGCCATTAGCTTCATGGTAAACCTCCCTCTAGATACACTGTAATAAATTCAACCAGTTTACTTTTTTCAGACATTTAGGCTGCTTCCAATACAGATATCCTTGTGAAGTTAAAAGTTTAAACATTTGTAATTTTATGAAATGTTAAATATGTCCATGTTTGGGTTTTTTGTTTAAATACTGTTTCCAAATAGCAGAATAACAAGGAACTTTTATTTCCTTTCTCCATTTTCATCCTTTTTATTTTAAGAAGTTATACCTTTGGCATAAAATTACCTTGACCAATTTTAAACATTAAAATGTACAGTACTTGCAAACTTGTCTATGAAAGATTTTTGGAATTATATGCTATTAATGAAATGCAACCTTGCATTTCACTTGGTTACATACTAATACATATTTGATTATATATATTTATCTTGTATAGTTTTGAGTCCGAACTACTTTCAGTTTATATGAAGTGAAATGATGATGCTCACCCTCATCTTTGTCACAAGGTTAAGATGAACAACAACAAGGAACTGTTTTATTTGGAAAATGGCACAGTTATTATTTTAGATGATATTTAGAAATTTATTGTATTAACGAGCCACCAAATGGACTCCTAAAAGAAATACAGCGTGTAACCACAGGCTTTTAAAAAGTAAGATAATTCAGACAGCATTCAAAATAATGGGAGATGTTTTCAGGATATTTAGTTTTCTACCTCTACCTGTTAGGTAACTTGCTTTGTCTATCTAATGGACCATAGTTATTTACCTTTCTGGCTTTATGTGTGGCTTTTCAACTATTGTTTTAATTCTGGTTTTGTTTCTTAGTTTTAGTCTTACCAACATGTATCATTACAGATAAAAAGGCATGTAAAGAAAAATACATACTTGGATTTAAAAAATTTATTCCTTCTACTTTTGGGGAAAATAAAACCTCAGTTTCGGAGAGGGCCTTCATTTGAAACATTTTTGCACATCTGAAAACAAAAAATATTTTCTAGTTAATGTGATCATCTGTATATAAGGTCCGGTGAGGGTCTGGAGGGAATTAGTGGATGTGAGAAATCAAAAATATACAGTATACAGTTATTCCAACCAATACCCCTAGCACTATAAAACACTGCTTAAGAGAACTTAAGTAAACAGTTGGGTAACAGAAGCTATGTCAGAATTTTCCTGTATTGCCCCATCCTCTTGGATTGTATGATAGGTATCTTGATGCCATTAGTTTCCTTTGAGAGCAATTTCTTATAAATGCATTCATGTTTCTAGAACAAGCTATTCTACACAGAAGAAATTGTTTCTTCCTGTGCTTTAAGTCCCTCTTCTGTGTGCATTTTCTGAATGGTTTCTGTTCCTGCTAGCAAGGTTACCAGAAGCAACTCCTTACTACTCATCACTGAGCTATTTACATTGTAATTTGGCAAACATCATTGTTGATGGTGAGTAATATAAAATGTCTAACGTTTCAACTGTATAACCCATTCATATTAACTTATCTACATTTCTGCAAATCCAGCATATCAGTGTTCACAGGGACAAAGAGATAAATTAGGGCGAAATTATTCACCTCACCAAAGGATTCCCTTAAAAAGTTAGGTCTTTGAAGATACTATTTTCCCACAATGTGTTGCAATACTGTGGCGTACCTTAAGAATCTTCAGTTATATTTTAATACCCTGGGTCCCTAACCTTTAAGAGTTGCCTTTAATTAGTACCTCTGTGTCAGCAGTATATAAAAATTCCAGAATTCCCTTTTAAAGAACCATATGTTTTATAAAACAGGGTGATCTAATAATTAAATTAGGAAGGAGATAAACAAAAGACTCTTGTCTCTCAGACATATAAAATGGACAAAAAAAAAATAAAATGGACGGTGGGTTTAATGCAAAATTTAGCAATGAAGCATGAACTTTATAAATAATTTGTTTTTTATATCAAATATGTTTATATATGTTTTACAAATAAAAAGAGCAAGACACGCCCCATTTCTAGAGAGGTCATCAAAACGTGATAGAGTAACAATTGTGTGTTTAAATGTAATGAAAAAATTATCCTCAAGGAAGCATTCCAGGATCAAGTTGGCAGAGTGATAGGATACAGTAGAAAGAGCTCTGACCGGGAGTGGAGGGGAGTGGGGGGGAGGTTAGGCCTGGGTTCTAGTTCCAGCTTTAAATCTAATTCACTGTATAACTCTGGATGAGTCACTTACCTCCTCTGCCCTATTGGACTTTTTTTTTTTTTTTAATTACAGAACTGCATTTTGTGATTCATAAGCAGAGATACTATCACTAGGGACTGTTTATATTAGATGTTGATCGGCTTCCATAGGAGTTGTTCCTGTAACTTCACAGGTGTGTCATAGGATGAATAATGGAAAGAAATAGTAAGGTCAGTTAAACAGCTATCGATTGGGTACTTACAGTGGGTTCAAAACTATAAATCAAGCAGGTTTGATTTAACCACAAGTCTTCACAAAAACAGCTATTTCCTAAAGTGGTGGGTGCATTATATATTTTACTGGATTGCAGGGAAACAAAAATTTATTCAGATTTTGGAAAATTAGATATAGCTTGTGGCATTGCGCAGAGATCCGCTTACTGGAGAATATCAAAGAAACATTGGTCTTAGCATGTTGGATTTGGAGGTTTGGTGAGTCCAACACGTGCATTCAGATATACCATGTGTCAGTGGCAGGCATACAAATACTCCACAGTCCTTGCCTCTAAGAAATTCACAGTCTGTGCTAGGATCTGAGAAGCCATCTAGTCCACCTACTTCATTTTATAGTGGAGGAAGTAATATTATTAAGAGGCTGAGAAAAGAAATCTTCAAAAGCAAGAAAATGAGAGCAAGAAGTTTGGTCTCGGGAAAAAAAGAACATGTTACCATTAAACCTAAAGTTGGTAGAAAGCCTTTAAAAGGTTTTAGGGAAATAAGACTGTAACCACAGGAAAAAGCACATAGGTTTGATAGGTGAAAAATACACAAGGCATAGATTGAGACTCAGTATAAGGAAGAACTGTCTAACAGTTACAGCTGTCTGAAGATGCAGTGGTTCATATTGGAAGGGGGTCGAAGGAGTGAGCGAGTCCCCGGTGGGCTTTGGGAACTGCCCAAGAGAGCACTTGAGGTTCTTGCAAAAATATTAAGCAATAGCTGGTTTAATACACTGGATGATTTTGTTTTACTTTCTACTTGGAGATAGTATTGGACTTACAGAAAAATTGTAAGACTAGCACAAAGAATCCCCCATATATTCTTTATTTATATTTCCTAAACATTAACATCTTACTTCATTTGCTCTGTCGTTCTGTTTCTGTGTGTATATATATATATATATATATATATATACATGCTTTCTTTTGTCTTTTCCTGAACCGTTTGAAAGTTGCCAACAAGATGCCCTTTTATCCTTAAATATGTCAGTGTGTATTTTCTAAAAACAAGAAATTTCTCATATGTAACCCCAGTACAGTCATCAGAATCAGGAAATTAACATTGATATAATGGCATTATCTAATTTACAGACCATATTCAAATTACATCAGTTGTCCCTATAATATCCTCTACAGCAAAAGAAAACAAAAGTGTTTCTGGTCCAGCATCCAGTTAGGAATCACATGTTGCCTTTACTTGTCACGTCTCTTTAATTTCTTTAATTTAGGACAGTTCCTTAGTCTGTTTTTGCCTTTCAGTGACCTTGCTGTTTTTGAAGAGAATAAGCTACTTATTTTGTAAAATGTCCCTCGATTTGGGTTTGTCAGATATTTCCTCATGAGATTCAAGTTATGTGTTTTTGTCCGAAATCCCATAGAATAGTGGTGGTGTGTTCTCGTGGGCCGTGTGAAGAGCCTAGTTGTGTTGATATCATGTTGACTTTCCTTGGTTAAGGCAGTGTCTGCCAGGTTTCTCCACTGTCAGGTTATTATTTTTCTCTTTGTCATGGCTAACTTTCTTGTGGGGAGATGCTTTAAGGTGATGTAAACATTTTGTTTTTCACCCAGTTTTATCCACCACTTTTAGCATCCACTAATGATTTACACCTGGACCAGTTATTAGCATTATAGTTGCTGGATGGTAAATTTCTAATTCTGTCCTTCCTTCTACATTTATTAGTTGGCATTCTACTCTAAGGGAGCTTTTTCCTTCTTTCTCACTTATTTATTCATGTATTTATATCAGTGTACACTTGTGGATTTTTTTTTTTACAGCTGTGTTTTATTTTATTTATTTAGTTAGTTAGTTAGTTATTTATTTATTTTTGGCTGCATTGGGTCTTTGTTGTGTTGCGTGGGTTTCTCATTGCAGTGGCTTCCCTTATTGCGGAGCACAGGCTCTAGGCGTGCGGGCGTTGGTAGTTGTGGCATGTGGGCTCAGTACTTGTGGCACACAGGCTCCAGGGTGTGCAGGCTTCAGTAGTTGTGGCTCGCGGGCTCTGGAGTGCAGGCTCAGTAGTTGTGGCGCACAGGCTTAGTTGCTCCGTGGCATGTGGGATCTTCCCAGACCAGGGATCGAACCCATGTCCCCTGCATCGGCAGGCGGATGCTTAACCACTGTGCCACCAGGGAAGTCTCCACTTGTGGATTTTTATTTTAGTCAATGGTTATACTCCATGACTGTCGTCGTTCATTTTGGTACTTAAATTGTCCCTGATTTGGCCCATGCAAGCCCCTCAAGCTGCCTTGGTGTTCTTTGACATGTTTCCATCATTCTCGGAGCCCTTCGTTACTCTCTGGCCCAACAAGATGATCCATCTCTTCTTGTACTTCCCAGCTCTAGCCCAGGAGCCAGCGATTTCTCCAGCACCCTGGCTCCTTTTGTGGAAGAATGGAATTTAGAACCCAGGATCTGGGTACTAGGACTGACCACTGCTGCTACGGTGTCTTTTCTATTAGGTGCTCTTAGCAGACAGAGCTAGGAAATACATTCATGTGCACGCACAGACATCTGTATCTGTTTCCATAATTCTCTCTTCAGAGTAGTAACAGCAGGAGTTTATACTGCCAACTCCAAATTGGATCCAAAAGCACAGAGTTTATTCTCTCATTTGCTTAACTCTAGAGTATGTGGAAAGGAGCTTCAGAATTGCTAACCCATAGCAGTGTGGGAAACAATCCTACTAACTAGATTTCAGTTTTTGTTCACAGTTATTTTATTTTTTTAATCTTTAGTTTGAAGGTATGTAGTCAAAATTTTGTGTTAAAAGTTACTGGAAGGGCTGGAGGGTTATTGCTTATTTACCAGCTCTAGAGTTTCTGTTTGGGGTGATGGAAAAGTTTTGGAAATAGATAGTGGTAGTGGCTGCACAGCATTGTAAATGTAATTCATGCCACTGAACTGTACACTTAAAAATAGTGCAAGTGGACTTCCCTGCTGACGCAGTGGTTAAGAATCCGCCTGCCAATGCAAGGGACATGGGTTCGAGCCCTGGTCCGGGAAGATCCCACATGCCACGGAGCAACTAAGCCTGTGTGCCACAACTACTGAGCCTGCACTCTAGAGCCCATAAGCCACAACTACTGAGCCCATGTGCCACAACTACTGAAGCTCGCGCGCCTAGAGCCCGTGCTCCACAAGAGAAGCCACCGCAATGAGAAGTCTGCGCACCGCAACGAAGAGTAGCCCCCGCTTGCCGCAAATAGAGAAAAGCCCACGTGCAGCAACAAAGACCCAACAACGCAGCCAAAAATTAATTAATTAAAAAAATAAAGTACCTCATATAAGTGGAATCATACTTAAAAAAAATAGTGCAAGCGGCAAATTTTATGTTATATATATTTTACCCCCCCACACACACACATCGCTTGGATTGGTCCCCTTTTCTCCTGTCGACAGTATAGGTATGTGTATTATTCATTGGAAATAGAGTTAGGTTCATTTGTTTCTATTTATATTCCTTTTTAGGCTTTTCCCCCATCCTTGAGGTTTCTTCCTTATGTAAAATATTAACGTGGCTCCAACAATTTGCAAGTGTCCTCAGAGAAGTGTCACTCCCTCATTTTATCTGCCCCACCCCCCATCCTTTCCTCTTGTTGCCACCACCCAGTAGGTGACACTGGTCACTCATCCCGTTGGTGACCATTCTCATGAGCTTCTGGCTTACCCTTCATGTCTCCCGTATATTCACTTTCTCCTTTGTGTCTCTTATTTGATTACAAGCGTTTTTAATTCAAATACCTCTGTGCCTTTGCTCTTGTTCCTCTGGTGCTGTATCCGCTCTCCCCCAGATGACCAACCTTTCTTCCCCACGAGGACAAGCGCACCTGTGTTTTCTCCCATAAACAGGCGCCCCACCTTCATTAACACCTTTTCTCCACGGGGAGCCTCTTTGAGCTGAGCGCTCTCATGGGCACTGCCCCAGTGATTATTTCTGATCACCTGTCCTCGGGTTTTAAGTTTGAAGAACCCCGTCTAGGCCAGATCTTCCCCGTGTTGATGCTTTTGGACGAATCGGCCACATTCAACATGACCAGCCGCCCCTCCCCTCCTGCCGCTGCCCCCTCCCTGCCCAAGTGCTGGCATCACCTGGAGCTCCGGTCCCTCTTCTGTTTCTCAAGCAGTTTCTTTGCTTTCTCCTGCCTCTTTCCTTTATTACTGTCCTTCCATATAAACCTTTTAATTTTTTTCTCCTGAATATGTAACTATTCCTGTTTTCTTTCCTCACCATATATAATAACAGAAGAAAAGTGTGGGCTTTGCACTCCTAGACCTGGCCGAGACCTCTGGCCTGGCCCCTCAATAGCTGTATGGTTCTCTGAGCCCCTGTGAACTCAAGCTTCCTTATCAGCAAAGTGAGGGTAATCATATCTCACAGAGTGGTCGTAAAAGTTAAATGAGATAACGTATACATCATAGCACATAGCAGACATCCAATAAGTGTTCATCTCCTTCCCAGTTCCCCGTCTTAACACTAATATTCACTTTACTTTCAACACTTATAACCTGATCTCTGCTCTCGAGTAACTTCTGTTAGTCTTATTTAGGAAGTGAAACTTATACTCATGACATGAATAGGAAAATAATATAAACCGGAGTAATCACATATTGAAATTATTTAAAATATGTTCTTTAAGAGTATCTTTAAATTTTGTTTGAAATGTTCTCTTTTATATAAGGAATACAAGCTGGTGGAGGAAATGATTAGGGAAACAGAATATAAAGCAGTTTCTGGACGGATACCATTGTTAAAGGGGTACTAAGGAAAGTGAAGTTACACCGGGACTTGCCGTCTTACGTAAAATAGTGTAGCTCTGAGGCTGGCATGAAATGCTGCTTACAAAATTGTTGCGAGTGTGGAGAGAACTTTTTGTGATCGCACAGAGTCAAGAAAGGCTTTATCCTCGTGGTGAAAAGACTCCGTTTGTAGCTCTTCTCTTTTCCTCTCTCTCTTTCTCTTCTTTTTTCTTTCCCCACTTCTGTTGCTCATAGGGAGAGGAAGCAGGAGATCAGAGAGCAGAGTAGATGAAAATGCAACATAAGACTTTTCCCGGTGATAACTGTGAACTGTTTAGGAAGATGAATTGACTGCCTGGGACTGAAACAGATAAGAACCCCAGGAGTGTTTTGATGCTGAATCATCTGAAGTCTGAGAACAAACCTCAAGAAAGCCTTTTCAATCCATGCTAGAATTGGGGGTGATAAAGACAAAGTTAAGGATTAGAGAGGAAGATACCTGATTGTACCCTTAGGTTATTAAAATTCTTTATAATTTTAATTGGCCATTTAAAACAGAACGCCAGAGGAAATTATAGAGTTGAAAAGTGAAGCATTTAAGTCTTAGATACCAAATCCTCCATGTGAGCTCTTTCTTGGTCAGTGGTTCCAGCTCCATTCCGCAGAGCAGTAATAGAGTAACTTGGGAGGCCTTTTTATTTCTATTTATTTATTCATTGAATTTTTAACTAATTAATTAATTTTTGGCTGCATTTCGATCTTCGTCGCTGCGCGTGGGCCTTCTCTTGGTGTGGTGAGCAGGGGCTTCTCTTGCTGCGGAGCACAGGCTCTAGGCTCTCGGGCTTCAGTAATTGTGGCTCACGGGCTCGAGCGCAGGCTCAGTAGTTGTGGTGCACGAGCTTGGTTGCTCTGCGACATGTGGGATCTTCTCGGACCAGGGCTCAAACCCATGTCCCCTGCATTGGCAGGCAGATTCTTAACCCCTGCACTACCAGGGAAGTCCCTATTCACTGAATTTTAAAATTCAACATCTGTTATGGAAAATTGTTATGAAAAGCTAAATAGACTTAACCACATTTCGAAATCAGATTCATCTCATACATCTCAGTACTAGACAGGCCTGTAAACTTTTCAACCTTTAAATTTGTGCTAGTTTGGGGGATTTTCTTAAATAGAGATTTCTAGGCCCTTGAATCCGCCTTTTAGAATGCTGCTGCCATTGTGGTGAACTGACTCACCTGGCCAGCATCAGGTCCATTGCTCTGCATCCTATCACCTCTCGTTTCCAACTCTTTCTCTCTATCCCCCCTTCCCCAGCCTGCAGACACTCTCAGATCTCTCCCATCTTAAGAAAAATGTTGAAAGCCCTTCTTCAGCTGTCTTCCTCTAGTCCGAGAGCCATGCCCCTTCCCTCTGGGTCTCCCCCATGTCCATGCTTGTTCAAGCGCCCCCATCATCCATTTTGTTCCCATGGTAGAAGCCCACGGGGTCCTCTGACATCTTCTCTTTCGCACTCTTCTAATCAGCTCTCTCTCTCGAATTCTTGTCAATTCTACCTCCTAGACATGAAATCCATATTCTTTTCTGACCCCAAGGGCCCAGTTCGAATTTCACAGCTACCCTTCCTCCCTTCTCTGTCCACCATACTGGGCTAGAGCAGTATTTCTGAAATCGAGATCTGGTTACTTCTCTACTTGAAGTTCTTCAAATTATTCTGCCTTCCTGATAAAAATCAAAGCCTTGGCCGTGGCAGGTAGGATGAGCCTCACCTTCCATCACCCCCCTTTGCCCTTTACTCACAAGCCTGCAATGCACCGCCCACCTTTGTTTTCTCTGCTTCAGAGACCACTTCTTTTTATCTGCCTGCTGAACTTCTATATCCTTTTTAGGATTTAACCCCTTTCAAGTTCTCTCTGACCTCTCCTTGCTAGCCAGGCCTGGCTGGGTGCTCTGAGCATCGTGTTCCTGTGCCTGTGCTGGTGCCTTATCACTCATGAGTGAGCTCCTGCATCTGTGCTCCAGGTCCCAGCTGAGTCCATAGACGCTCTTATCAGACCTCAGCTGGTCAGTTCATCACAGAAAAGAAGTTAAAGCGGAGAATTGTTTAAAGAAAAGATTCATATATGAAAACTGTAACTTGATACTCAGTTGAGACATATAAATGTCCCTCCACCTGGCTCTCTCAGTGGGGTCAAGGCACAGTGAGTGTTGGTTGTCTGGTTGGAATTTTTTTTTGTTTGTTTGTTTTTTTGCGGTACGCGGGCCTCTCACTGTTGTGGCCTCTCCCGTTGCGGAGCACAGGCTCCAGACACGCAGGCTCAGCGGCCATGGCTCATGGGCCCAGCCGCTCCACGGCATGCGGGATCTTCCCGGACCGGGGCACGAACCCGTGTCCCCTGCATCGGCAGGCGGACTCTCAACCACTGCGCCACCAGGGAAGCCCTGTCTGGTTGGAATTTAACATGACTTTTCTTGCATCAGACACCCTCTGGTACATCATCTGTGATCTCCAGTTTTACTTTCCTTAAATTGAAGTTAGAACTTTAAAACCTTGCAAAGTAATCAGTGCAGAATCCTTCTAGATTTTAACTCCTAATGCTTCTAGTTTGTTTTTTAAATCCTTGCCCACACTTACATCAACAGACATTTTCCCCCCCAGTGATGGGTCTATATTGAGCCTTCCCGAAGCGTGCAATTTACTTTTTGTTAGAAACAAAACACTTTTTGCACTCATATCTCCTTGGTTAATATTCAGTTAAGCAACATAGCTGCAGTAACAAGTACAACTGGCAAGAACTAGTTTGAGAACAGCACAGCTGATTTTTGGTAAACACATAGCTCAACTAGTGGAGGCCAATATTTATGGGACTGATGGAGAGTAGCTCCAGGCTTTATTAGCAGCCTGCTTTCTGCAGACTGGGAGTGTCAGCAGATATGTTTTGGAGGAAAATTGAAGAGCATTAGTTAATCTAGTGAGTCACTTAAATGGAGGTTGCAGGCTTTTGATATAGGTGAAGTTATCTTTCTTTGGTTGGTTGCTGGTCATAATTTGTTTTTTTAGCTGCTTTTATGGTTTTACCCATTTTGATACGTGGGAGTAATTTTGTGAATGAGCTTTAATCTTTCATCTTTTATTTATTATTTGTACCACTAATTACTTTCAGCAAAGACTTGAAGATGCTTATTGTAAAAGACACAGATACAAATTACATTTTGTACATGCAACTGTTTAAAAAAATAAGGCCCAGCAAATTATATCAGTTTCAGGAAACTTAATATAAATTTAGTTATTTCTGATTATTTGTGTGCTAACTGGTAATGCTGTGAACTAACCGGTAATGTATTGAAAGGCATGGTTGATTCTTATGGTGTACTACGTACAGAGGAAGTTACAAAAATATGGTTTTTTCCCTAAAAATATCAGTAAGCTTAAAAAAATATTTTCTTTCTCCTCTTTTTTCTCTTTACCCTCTTCTCTATATTCTTGTTAAAAAGTTTTTTCCTTAAGATATTTGATTATGGTATAAAGCAGCTAATTTAAGCATCTGTTTATCACTGCCTGGCTAGACTGAATGTAAAATTTCAATTGAATTACCTCCCAAGAGGGCTTTGAGCTCTTAGGGTAAAACACATCATTTTCTCTTTTCTCTCCCGGGATTGTCAGCAGAAAGAATTCATCTAAATAGTTTACATGCATTTTGAAAATGTTGTATCTACTGGACTTAGCTCTGTTGTTTGCGGAACGTTGCCAACATAAATGGAATAGCTACTTTGCTTGTTAACTCAAGCACAATGGTGTTATGTGGTCTTACAATATGCGTATAAATTGTAGCAGTGAATGACTTTTGCTTATAGTTAACTTATAGCCAGTTTTCATATTAACAAAGAAGAGATTTTCCTCTTTTAACAGTTTGTTTTCAAAACCTGGATGTTTTGAAACATCAGTCATTCATTCAGTCATTAAATATTTATTGAGCAATTTCCATGTATACAACTTTATATATTACAAAATTCAGATATACATTGTAAATGCTTATTTTGCCACTTTTCTCTGAAAGTTTTGGGTTTTCTGTGCACTTTCATCTGTTTCATAAGGGCTTGGTTAAGAACTAATTGATTGAACTGAACTAAACATATCAATAAACAAATTCAGTGTATTCTGTCTGTCAGTAACTATAGCACAGACAGGTGTGTCAGCTCCTGAGCTTTCAACTTGGAGGACTCTTCATTCCTTTTTTCAGATACTACTTTCATAAGAAAGCACCGTAATTTTCTTCTCTTTATTCTACTTGATTGCAAAAATTTTGCAAATATAAAAAATGCAGATGAAAACTCGATTGCTCCAGTTTTTCTTCTTTTACAATAAAAATGATTATTTTAAAAAGCAGTACATAATATTTCAAAAATTTTAAAACTGTGTTAAAATATTAAATCTTACCATGGCAAAATAGACTATATTGTCAGATTAGTAAAACAAAAATATTTGTTATCTCTAATCATTAGTTCTGCTATAAAGTTTAGGTTGGTTTTTGAAACACATTGGGGTTTGTTTGTTTGTTTTTACAAAATTCCAACAGCATATGTATCTGTTGGTTGATCCTTCTGTTGGTCAGTTATCCATCTTTGAAATGTCAAAGAATCTAAAATGGAAATCATTCTTTATTACATTATTTCAATATATTAAAATTTATTTTATAAGTAGGCTTTAAAATACAATCTTGAGTATTTGAGATGTATATTGAGAAAGTTGCTAATTATTTTGTGAACTCTTTATCTTTTAAGAGAATAATGTCAAGGCCTAAATTACTGAAAGAAAGCTTTGTTATTTAACAATGAATTAGTATAGGCCTTACAGGGAGGAATGTTTTGTCTTTGGTTTTGAATTTATCATTTGAAATGTATGTGCCCTTTAAGATGAGATAAACATGTAAGAAGTAGGGAGGAGCCATTCAGTGTGTAAGTTTCTGCAAGTTGTCCTGTGAGGTGACCCAGCAGAATCCCTACAGAGCCAGGAGTTCGTTTTACTGGACCAAACTTTCATCTTCTCAGGTGTTTTTCTCTGTGCTTTGTGTATCTCATCTGGCTTTTGTGCCTTAGATGCTTGTTTCCCTTCGTATCGTTGATTGTATTTGTCACTTCTTTTCACTCCTATAGCCGGATCTTTCCTGGTCGTCTTCTGCTCTGACTGCTTCCCCTTCCTTCTCATTGATCCCCTTGCTCTCAGCACTGTCCTAGCCTATCTGATGTGAGTTTACCACAGTTCTCTCCTGCCCGTCCAGCTTCAGCTGCTTACCTCTCTTTTGCCCATATCAACCTTTTATCAGATATTCTCAGTCCTTATTAGGAGATTTCTTATATAAATTCATCCTCATAATTAAAATACCACCTCTTTTAATATTTCTGTATACCCCATGTCTATTTAATCATCCTTCTCAAAAGAACTCTTGAAGAAAAACAGAAAGAAACAGGGTCAGTTGTCTTCTATCTTTAACCGAATGTTTTGCCCAGCAGAGTAGGTACAAAGGTCAAAATACATTTCTTCTTTCCTACTGTAATCGTCTGCCCTGTATCACCAAAGGAATCGCACATTTTATTTTATTTTTATTAGGCCTAAATCCTTACCCTTTTCCATTTTTATGTTGTCTTGAAGTAAACTCTCAGTTGACAATTAGCTGTTCTAATGGAAGCAATGGAATGTAATCCAAAGTTGTAGTTACAGCTATATTTGCCTTGGGAATGTTGTACATTTTAAAAACTTTCCCTTTCCCTAACCAATAAACACTGTCCAATGTCATAAATACTGTCCCTACTGTCAGCAGGGGGTCTTAGCCTTCAAGGTTCATAAGAGCAAATAAGAAGAAAATGAGCATATAAGGTAGAAAATAGTAAGAGAGAAAAACAAAAACAACCAGGTAATTGTTGCCTGTGTCACATCTCAATGCTGTCTGGTTTCAAATGTAGGAGAGGAGGTATCTGGTCATCCTGGCAAGTGCGGTGTGGTATGTGAGTGAGCTCCTTGGTTCCTGTTTGGCGAATGTACATTGAACTGTTGAAAGTGGAAACATGATTTTCTGTTGGTCAGTGTTTTAAATTGGAGTTCATTTCCTGGAAACCTCTTTTCTATTCATTTATCAGTCACTTAATGTTTATTGAGCACTTACTATAAAAATATCAAAATCATCTATGAACATTTTATATATGTTTATTGAATATATAAAGTCAAATATTTAATATGGAACTATTTTAGTGTATTTTTCTCTTAGAGAATTTTTCTTGATGGGCTGGGATATAAGCTAAGACTATTTAAATATGAGCCTGATGATGTTTTGATCAAAAATACCTTCCTCTTTTGCTCTATATAGGAAGGCTTCATTGCTCCAATAACCTTCAAACTGTATTCAAAGTAAGGTCTTTTGCTCTTGAAACATTTCATGTTTTCTTTGATGTGCTTTTAAGCTCCTACCTTTCTTCACATGGTAAATCCTAAACAAGGGGCGGCTTCCTTGGTGACTGCTTCAGTGAGCCCTTGCTCCCTGTTCTATCGGCGCATTAGATATCTGCCTAGAATATTTGTGTCTTCCTTTTCAGCGATGTCAGCTGTTTTGGAAAGTTCTTGATATATCTGTAATGGCTTCAGTTTCCCACTAAAGTTAGAGTTTGTGACAATTATTTCTCTCCTGAAGCTAGCAGACAATTCTTACTTGTTTCTTAGACATTTCACAGCTCTGCCTTAAGCATTTTGAAGAGATGCTTAAGACAGATACTTTTCTTAAAATCAGTGCATCACATTTCTTACTGATCATTGACCTGTCGGCAGTCATTACCTTAGGAGTCTTATTTACAATAAAAAGGAAAAGAGGATAAAAGCAGAGGGTTCCTGGTTGAGTCTTGGTAAATTGGGCCATGATTCTAATTGGGGAAAAAAAACAAATGGGCTTTGGAGTGAAATTTTCCATTGCATAAATTCTTCCACTAATTGTGTGGCCTGCACGTTGTATAGAACCTGTGCTTTCTCATCTACAAGATGAGGATGACAGTACCTCCTTCGTAGGGTTGAGGTGAAGATGAAATGAGATGATTCGCACAGGTTTCCTGGCATATGGTGGACATTCACGGCGTTGGTGTTGCAATCACAAGACAGGGACCGACAGTGCCTTCAGTGAGTGTGGGGCTGACTGTGTGCAGGTGGGAATATCCAGTTGGGCTAGTAACTGGACTAGTAAAGGAGTCGAGACTTGACTTGGGCGTAGCGGGCATGGAAAGCAGAACAGGAGCGTCGGGGCAAGAAAAGAAGAGGCGTGAGGTTGCTGATGGCAGATGAAAGCAGGTCCGAACTGTTGCTGCTGATTGATCCTCGTGCTTGGTTTACCTACCCCTGGAATCCAATATGGAACCTTGCTCTATTCCATTATGTTATAATATAAAGCTATAAAGCTAGGTAAAAAGCAAGTCTGTTTCAACCTTCCGACTTTCTAAGAAAGTAATAACCCTTCTCTTTGTTGTTTCTCCCAGATCTTTTAATGTTGTGCTTTGGTGAATGGGGGTGGGGGTGAAGAGCAAAGCCAATTCTTGCTGAACCCAGACTCATCCTGGGTTTGGGGCTAAGCTCTTATGCCATCCTGTGACTGTTCCCAAGGAGGGGCTCCTAATACCAGGGCGCAGGCAAAGAGGGGGCTCATACAACATTGCATCTTAGACAGTTTCTCTTCATTTCTCACAGTTTCTGTAGGTCAGAAGTCAGCTGGGTTTTCTCCTCAAGCTCTTACAAGGCCAAAGTCAAGATGTCAGCCAGCCTGAGCTTGGGGCCCCTTTTCCAGTTTTTCTGTGCTAGCAGATTTCTGTTCCTTGCGGCTGTAGGACTAGGGTCCCAGTTCCTAGCTGGCTGTACTGCCCACATTCCTTGTTCCCTCCCCTCCATCCTCCGGCCAGCAAGGACCCATCAGATCTTTCTCATGCTTTGAATCCTTGGCTTTCTTTTCTGCTACCAGCCAGAGAAAACTCTCCTTTTAAAGGATCCGTGCCATTGGATTAGGCCTCCCTGGCTCCTCTCAGTTTTGCATAATCGTAAGAGCGGAGATCTCATACTCCCGGTGGCACTCACACTCAAAGGAGAGGGCACTGTACACAAGCGAGAGTCACTTGCAGAATTCCGCTTACCACAGGTCGTTTGGTTGAATAAAAAGTTCTAAACTGGTATTTATTTTCCTATAGAATTTTGAACAAATGACTCCATTATCTTAGCGTTTAAAAATATAGTCAAGAAATCCTGTACCATTGGGAATCCCAGTCATGCATATCCTATCAGTATTTTCTCTCTAGCAAATTTAGATTTTAGAATTTCACTCGGATTTGCCTCCGTGGGGGTCTCTTTCTTTGCTTTCATTGTACTGCTGGGCACTTGGTGGACTCTTTTAACCCCGTTCTCTGATGAGAAACCTCACGTCTTCTGCCAGAGTGAAGAAGGAGTAGGTGCCTGGACGCTTACATTGGGAAGGCCATCTGGGGGCTGACTTGTAACCCATTCAACCAGCCCCCCTCTGGTGGCCCCCTGCCCGTCCTTCAAGGGGTCTGGTGCCTCTGATTCCCCAGCTTTTCTCTGTCTGTCCTGGGAAGCAGAGTGTTCACTCATTTGCATTTGCAAGTACTTGAAATATCAACTTGTCCTTTCCCTTCACCCGGCCACCCCTTCTCCATCTGCTAAAAACAGCGACGTCTCCACCTGTTATTCTCTCTTCTCCTGCTTTCTTTAGCATTGTAGGTTTAATACTGTTTTAAGTTTCTTTAATAACTTTTTGGGGAGGAAGGCAGGAGAATTGGATAAGAACAGAAATGAATCCCTCTTTCATTCTGCCATCTTGCTTCAGAAATTCTGCCTTTGATTGTTTAATCATGATTATTTATCTTGCTTTCACTATAAAATTCAGTTTTGTGACACAGAGGACCAGGTTACAACATAGTTCTTCTTAAAGTCAACATGTAAATGTATATTCCTTGTGCAACAGCATGCTAAATGTTGGGAAACCAGACAAGAAAGGCAGTCTGTGGCCTCAGGAAGCTTCCAGTCCTGTTGATGTCGAAGAACACAAAGGAACACAGAGGAAAAAAATGGAGGGAAAACCTAAATGCCCAGCAGTGGGAACATGCTCTGGACTATAATGTTAAGTGAAAATGGGATGTAGACTGTTTAGTATGATTTCAGTTATACAGGAAAAAAATAGAAATGTGTGTAGAAAAAATTAAGAGAAAATAAAAACCCTAATTATATTAACAGTGATTTTTATCCCCCTAGATTGTGGGATTTGGGTAATTTTAAAAGAAAAGTACCTATAATTAGGATTCCCTTTTCCCCTCATTTTCTTCAATTGCCATATTAACTAGCATCTACTTATGTTAGTGCTTCTTTATTTGCCTCCCCATTAATTGTCTACTAGAATATTTTGGAGAGGAGTAGGTATTTGTATGATGGTGTAAAACTTATGCCAGAGTAAAATTCACTGACTGGATAACTTGGCTAATTATCCCTGTACTCTTGCCTTTACCTAAGGGTTTCAACACCAGAAATTTAGCCACTGCTTCCCATTTTCCCCGTTATTTCTTATTGTCAAAGTAAGTCTTCTATTCTTTAAAAAAGCCAAGAAATGATGAAGAGTACAATAGTCTTATATACATGTTGATGAATTACACTTTTAATAGAGACATTTGTCTCAAAATCATGTTAATGGAGAAATAACTAGAATACTGTATCATTTCTTGGGATTTTCATTGATTTGGGGAGCTAGAATGTTGCTGATAAAATGCATGACTATTTTATATGTAACTACTTGGAAGACTGAACAGGGAGCCAGTGAGCCAGCTACTATTGTGTAACTCTGCCAGGAACCAGGAAACAAGCACAAACATTGTATAACGCTGGCATCTTTGAAAACGTGTGCCATGTGGACTGTGAGATCCAGTCTTGGAAAATAGAGTAGAAAGTTATGAAATGGTTCAGATTCTTTGAATTACTACAACAGAAAAACTTTTTATAGAAATTGTCACACATAGGATATATTTAAGAAGCAATTTTTCCAATTTTCAGAGAGATTTCATAAGGAAGGCGTTACGCAAGCGAGGCACACCTACTTGTAGGGTCTTGTTTGTTTTTAACTTATTCTGATTTACAGAATTTTTTTCTCTTTAGGATTCATATTAACAAAGATTTTGATTGGGAGCATGTGAATTTTATCCTAAGTTAGCAAGAAATCATAATTTTTAAAATCATAGCAAATTCATCACAAAACAATTCACATTTAGGATGCCATATTAATCTTTAAAATTATTTCTTAAAGTCATGCTTCATAAAGTAGTAGTGTATATAAGTATTTATAGTTTCTTTCAGCAGGCTTATGGAAACTTTCCACATGTTCAGTTTTTTTTTTTAAACCCAGACCAATCATCCCAAAACAAATTTTTAGCTTACACATTTAAAGTTACTAAGATCCATTGCATTTGATTTTAATTTACTTAAGAATGCTTCATATTTTAAATCCTATTTTCTTTATGACGATTTACTTAGGCATATACTGTCAATGATATTATTAAAGCTATTTGTAATGGAGTTTAAATACTATAACACTTAATGTGTATCCTTAAGGTAAAGAAAAAAAAATACTAGAAGAAGCAAAATTTGTAAACAAATAAAAACATTCTTGGAGTGTTTCCAAACCTAAGCATAGTCCATGCCACAAAAGTAAGAAGTCTTTTTGAATGAAGTTAATTACCCACAGGGTGCATGTTGGTCACTCTTTAAAATTCTTATAAAAACAAAGAAATTAATTATCCAGTATAAAAACGAGTCATACTCTTTCTGGCAAACATTCAATTAACTTTTTAGTGCTTGCTACTTAATGTTGTTTTTGACCAACCAACCATTGAAAACTACTTTCCTTTGAAATTGGGCTTGAGTGGAAAACAGTGTTGCATGTAGCTGTTTAGATGGCCTGTTGCATTGGATCGTCAGCTTCTTTCCCATGATCTGTGAATTCAGTGGCTCGTTATATTTTAGACCCACTGTGAGGCTTGCGTGGAGCCCAGTTATTTTGTGTGTTTAGTGTTTAACAGAGTTAACCTCTGTAATCTATTGGGAATAATCAGGAAAATTCCTAAATTAGTATTTCATATTAGAACATTCCAAAAATGTCATAGCATTAAAAAATTTTCCATCTGATCAACTAAAGCTGGTAACAGTTACATTTAATTTTTTTTCCAGATAATAAGTGCTTGCATTGCTTTTCTTTTTGATATTTTGACTGATAAATACCTTTTGTTTTTAAAAGCTATATTGCAAATTTGATAATTTGAACAATTTTCCACATTGGCTTTTTTCTTTGAACACACAGGTAGGTACGTGCGCGCGCGCGCGCACACACACACACACACACACACACACACACACACACACACACACACACACACACACACACACACACACACACACACACACACACACACACACACACACACACACACACACACACACACAGCCCAGGCTTTATTTTCTGAACCATTTGACAGTGATTGCAGATATTATGACACTCATCCCCTGTATGTTGATACTTCAGCATGTTTTTCCTAAGAACAAAGACATTTTTCCTACATAACCACAAATTAACACACTTAGGAAATTTAACATTGATGCAATATTATTGTCCAATATTCTGTTTTCCCAATAATGTCATTTGTAGCTATCTTTTTTACCCCTCAATTCAGGATCCAGTTAGAGATCACACACTGTATTTTAAGTTCTATCTTTTTAGTCTCGAACAATCTCTTAGCCTTTTTTCCTCTTAAACCTTTTACTGTAGTGATATTATTGAAGAGTCCAGGCCAATGTGGATTTTTTCCTCATGATTAAATTCAGATGGAAACATTTTGGCAACGATACTTCATAGATGATGTTGATTCCTTTTCAGTGTGTTACATCAGAAGATGTATAATGTCTTTTTATCCAGTTTGGGGTTTTTGGTAATGATGCCAGATGCTCTTCATTGTAAAGGTAACTTTCCCCTGATGAGTGTAAGGGGGAAGAGTCTGAGACTGTGTGAATATTCTGTTCCTCAGCATTCATTTAGCATTCATTGATGATTATTGCTTAATCAGTTAGTATAATCGTGGTTGTAAGGGTTGATTTTCTGTTGTTTTCATTTCTTCTGCATTGGAATTCTGTCCCTCTCCCACTTTTAGCCTCCTTTTAAGTTATTAGGCAGGGCACAGGATTCTTTTTTTATTCGATGTGTAATAATCTGTTCCTGTCATTATAGCTCTATACAGTCGGCCCTCCACATCTGCAGGATCCACATGCGGGGATCCAACCAACCAAAGATTGAAAATACTTGGGAAAAACTTTTTTAGAAAGTCCCAAAAAAACAAAATTTGAATTAGCTGTACACTGGCATCTATTTACATAGCATTTCCATCATGCCAGGTAATGCAGGTAATCAGAGATGTTGTAAAGCATAGGAGGAGGGAGATTATGTGCAAGCACCGTGCCATTTTATATGAGGGACTTGAGCATCTGCAGATTTTGGAGATAGGGGATGGGAGGTGGTTCTGGAACCAATTCCCCTCAGATACCAAGAGATGACTGTTCATCTTCTTCCCCTGTGAGCGTTGGAGTTTGAGGCCCCTGAGGTAGACAGTCCAGAGCTGACACCTGTCAGGTGAGGTGATAGTTGGGAAGAGGAAACGGTGACAAGTGCGCCCTCAGAGAAGTGGGAGAGTCGAGAGAAGCGTGTGGTTTGGGGGGAGCCAGTGATTTGGGTAGAGTTTTTCCTAATTTTAACTCAAAGCATTGATTATTTTCTCTCTTTTAGACAGAATCTGTTTATCTTCATATACAATGAAAATATAAGTATCCCTTACGGTCCAACTTCATTCACATTTTGAATTTTGTTAGAAAGAGTTCATATAGCTAGAGATGCTTGTGTTACAGTCTATTTTTGAATGTTTTTATGAAGTTTACAACTCAAGGGGTAAAAATATTGCAAGGCAATAACATTACTTTAGAAACTTAAAATTACGCAAAGATTCTGCCTTATGGAGTTTGTACTTTCAAAAATTGTGGTAAATGCTCCAATTTTAGGCAGAAAGTTATATTCCAAAAGTTTTTTTGGCAACCGCTAATCAGGCAGAAGGGAATTTAAATAGGATGGCGTTTAGTGAACTACATCACAGGTCATTAAAGATGCTCCCAGGATAGGAGCTGATGCTCTGAGGAGACTCTTTGGCTGCTTGAGTACTTTAGAGTATATATATTATGCTTCTTCTCTTGTTGTCTAATTCTTTTCCCCCAGCTTTCCTTTAATTTTTCCTACTGAAGTTATTGTTTCATGGTGTCGTCTTTAATTTGAATATCAGATGGTAACAGTCCTTTCCATTGCTGGCACATAGCCAAGAAGTAGAAAAAAGCAAGATATCTGATAATGCCCATGTTTAAATAGAGCAGGGTTGGATTAGTCGGTACCCCTTCTGACAGAGCTAGCAGAGACAGGTGGTAACCACAGCTACACGATTCTTATTCAAAGGAGAAACCTTATGTTTGCTGATTAGGATTACCATTCTGAAGTTCTCTTCTCCTTTCAGAGGTAAACTTTGAAAAAAACCAGTAAAATTTGGAAGGATTTAGGAAGGTGGCTGTTTTGGGAAAACTTAAAGATTTCTGCTGAGTTGCTTTTAATTTGCCCTATGGAACCAGGATGGCAGCAACAAAAAACATGGTATTCTTTTGTGGATCTCTTATAGCTGTTGACACCCCTAACCTAATAGCATGTTTCATATCTGACACTGCACACGTGAAGTCTAGCCTTTCTGACACTCTGGACTTTCTCCCATGCATCCTGGGCTGGAATTTAGGTGACTGTCCTTGGGCAAACAGTGTTCATTAGGCCAACTGGCTTAGCCTTCTGTAGACTCGAATAGCTTGAATAACTGTTAGCAATCTTTGTGCTCTGAACCCCAGGCTCTGGCACATGCAGGGCACCACCAGTGCACACGGGAGCTCTGGGGTTAAAGCCAAGGTACATCCACATCTCTGGTCGGTCGTTGTGTTGTTGCCTTAGCACTCGGAGCACCAGGAGACCCAGCGGTCCTTCAGGAGGTCTGACACTGAGACCTGACTTAGAGCACAGAATTGTCATGCTCGTGAGATTGTCTAAATCCAGTGTTTCCTGAAGTGTGAGGTGCACATCCCTGCTGGCAAACAAGGTGATATTAGGTGACAAATTAGCGTTTAAGTTTAGTTTTTGTATTTTAACGTATACTACAAAAACATAATTAACACAAGGATCTGGTGATTTCACAGGTATTATTGTTTAGAACAAGGCTAAAGTGGCATATAAGTTAAAAATTAGCTGAATTTTAAGAGAAATAAAGGGATAATAATCCACACTTTATGCCAATATTGCAAAAAAATGGTAAAGGTAATATACAAATGCCAGAAGTTTGGGAAATATACAAATGCCAGAAGTTTGGGAAACACTGCCTCTGTTGAACCACAGAAAGAAAAATGAAAAGTGAAATGTCTTTCCCAAAGTTAGGTGGATGATTTGTAGTATAGCCTTGTAGTGTCTTATCTTTTGTATTGCCTTTTATTTGCTAATTATACCTCAGGAGAAAAAATACAGTACGTTACTAGTACTGCCTGTTTTTTCAGAGTGCTGCTGTTTCAGACAGCCTGTCAGGTTTCCGTCTGTCTCTCTTCATAAAAGGAATACTAGTTTTCTGTTCCCCACACTTTATACATGTTGTTGTGTTCTTCTTGTTGTACTGTTTAACTTAGAAAATAGATTGCAATCAGCCTGACCCCTGGTTGAATATCTTCTTAATACCAACTCCTTTTCTTTTTCCAGAATATTCAGGATGTTAATTATTTTTCGTTAGTTTGGGTATATGGGTGGTTGTTTTAGTTTTTTGTTACTTTGGGAGAATAGAATTTTCTTGGGACTTAGTACGTTTAGTTTATCACTGGCTTGCTTTCTAAAAGGGTTATAAGTCTACATTAGAAACAAATAAAGCACAAATCAAACTGTATTTATTAAAGATAAGGTTAAGCTGCAGTCATAAAAAGGCCAAATAAACAGTGGCATCAATAAGACAGGAGTTCAGTCCTGCAGCTACCAATGTGGCTGGTCTAGGCTTGCAAGACAGCTGTCTTTCCCGAAGTCCTTCAGGGACTTGGGTTTTGCCATCGCATTGCTGAGCTGTCCCCTAGGAGAATTGTCCCAGTCTACTTGGGGGAAGCAGAGTTACTGCCAGCTGGGTGTCCCCGAATCCAGCGAGGCTGTTTTGACTTGGAGATGACCCACAGTAACATGCTGCCGTTCATACCCACTCGGCTCTCCTCTGGCACACGCCATACCTGGGTTCGAGGGAGGCTGCAAAATGGCATCTCTAGCTGGACAACCCGGGAAGAAGGTGAGAACTAAATTGTAAGGGACAATTAGAGCAGTTTCCATGTTCATCTTTTTAATATATTTATCTCCCAGGTAAGCTTTTTCATTAAAGAGAAGGTTCTGTGTCTTAGTTTGAAAGCTGCTATTATAATAATGTGGAACCATGAAAGGTTTTTGGCAAGAAGGCAGAATGATTAGATTTGTATTTTAGAAAGAACATTCTTAAGGCAGTGTGGAGGTTGGACTGAAGCTGGAAAAGACTGCAGGGAGGGAACTAGTGCAGTGAGTTCTGCAATAATCAGCAAAAGTTGGTGGAGACTTAAACTAAGTCAGTGGCAGCAGGAATAGACAGAAGGCGATCGGTTCAAGAGATGCTTAGGAGTTAGAAATACCAATGATTCACAGTCATCTCTAGGATTTGCCCTGTGCCCACGCGTGTTGATGATTCCCCGTCAAAGCCTTTATTCCCGTTTCCAACCTGCTATAACTCCGTTGTTCCCTTCCTTCTCCGTCCCCATCCCCTCTATATAAATAGACATATACTTTTGTTTTTCAAAGCAGGTGCCACAAATTCATGCCTTCCAGTGCCAGGAATTAATGAAAATGATGAAGGAGCCTGGGGGTCTGGGCGGAACCTTTGAACTAGAGGGCGCCTTCCCTGTGGAAAGTGGGTGGCCTGGGCTGCTGCTGCTTGTTAGCCCAGCTGTTTATCCTCGGGCAGGCATGCAGGCTCTACGTTGCCAGGTTTTTTAGTTTTAAAAGTAGAAACCTGAAATGTCCTGATTTTTAAATGTTGGTAACTTTAAATACTCTAAATTCTAACAATAGCTATTTCATGGGGTGGCCACAAAGATTAAATGGGTTCATAAGTAAAAAGATCTTAGAATAGTACCTAACACCTTGTGTCACCTGTACGTCATCATTGTCTGCATCCCCATCTTCACGTCCACCTTCTCTCCTACTTCTGCGTTACTGAGAGCTGCTAAAAAAAAGTAACAGTAAAGCATCCAGGCTACTCCATGCTTCCAGAGTCACAAAACACATAATGAGACAGAAGGGAATATCAGACATTTTTCAAGCCGCGGAACCCTTTCTTCGACAAATGCTTACATGGAAACCTGGTATGTAAGAAAGATTAATTTGGATGTGTTCTGTTTGAAGTGTTTGTGAGGAACTGAATAGAGCAATGGTTCTTCAACTGTAGTTCAGGTCAGAATCACTTAGAAGGCTTATTAAAGCACAGACTTCTGGGCCCTAACCCCAGAGTTTCTGAGTCAGTGGGTCTGGGATGGGCCCAAGAATTTTCTCTTCTAACAAGTTCCCAAGAGATGCTGCTGTTGCTCGTGGTGTTCTAGGGGGACCACATTGAGAACTATGCTTAGAGGTTACATGTTTTACATCAAGAGACTTGCTTTGAAAGGAAACGAATCTGAGGAGGTGTGTTACTTCTCAGCCAGGGCTGTGGCCATCCCCTCTTCCCTGGATGCCTGTTGTCCAGAATGTGTTCAGTGGTCTTGACAAAGCTGGTCCACTGGCCAGCAGCATCAGCATCACCTGGAGCATTTTAGAAATTCAAGTTCAAGGGCCCCATTCCAGACCTGCTGAACCAGAATCTCTTGGGAGCCCAGGATCTGTGTTTTTTAAAAGCTTTCTGGTTGATTCTTTTTTTTTTTTGCCGTACGCAGGCCTCTCACTGTTGTGGCCTCTCCCGTTGCGGAGCACAGGCTCCGGACGTGCAGGCCCAGCGGCTGTGGCTCACGGGCCCAGCCGCTCCGTGGCATGTGGGATCCTCCTGGACCGGGGCACAAACCCGCGTCCCCTGCATCAGCAGGCGGACTGTCAACCACTGCGCCACCAGGGAAGCCCCTGGTTGATTCTTTTACATGCCGAAGTTTGAGAACTGCTGGCCCTACTCAGGAGTTGGGAACAGCTTACAAAACGCCCGTGGGTAGAACTCTGTTCACCACTTCCACGACTTGGCCTCCACCAGTGTCTACCCCTCAGAGCAGCGCTTGTATTAAATGAACGGCCCTGACTCCCTCAGGAGCTTCCGTGGCCTTCACTGTTCTGGTGTCATTGGCTAAACTGCTGCATCAGTTCACAACTTAATTTCAAAAAAATGATTCAAATTGTAGGAAATGAGATGAGATGACAAGCCAGTTATGTAGAGAGGGTGATGAATTAAATTTTAGAAATATTATTTGTGGTTGATGGCTGCAAATTTAGGGCAAAAGGAAACTAACATCATTTATTAGTCTAACATATGCCAGATGCTTTACTAGGCCCCATTTAGTTCTCATAACAGCCAAGAGAATTACCACTGCAAAGCAGGTAAGGGTATCTTCATTTGCAAGAAGAGGAATCAACTAGGAATTAGCAGAGGCAGGATTCGAACCCAGGTATTTATGGCACTAAAGCCTCTGCTCTCGGCACTCTGAGCTCCCGCAGCCCTTAATCTCCTCCTTAGGCTGAGCACTTATCATCTGTAACCACAGAATTTCTCCTACTGTATTTGGCAGGACCTATCTAATAAATACCTAATGTATAGTACGATGTGTTGCAAATAGGCAGCACTGACTACTGTAGCAAAAACATTCCTAAATATATCAGAGCTTTTAAAATTACTTCTGTATTTTATAAATTTTAAACATGTTTCTGAGTATAATAATTCAGTTAAAATTACTTTTTAGGAACATTAACCTAACTGCCAACCAAAAGCTAGGAATAATTTGGTGGATTCTGACCTGAATTTAAATATCTGTTTGTATATGGACTCATGAGCTGGGCCAGAATTTTTAAAATATATAACAATAAGTTCAAACCAGGAATAATGCATACTTTCTTATGTGGGACCTAATTTTCATTCATCCTGCAGACATGTGTTGTTGGACTTACACAGTGTACTTAAAGTCTTTTCTTTTGTTGCCAACATTTTTGATTTGAATAAGCTTTCCACACCAAATAACTGGTTTTTAGATCTTTCCTTAAAATTTGGAAGATTTGGGAACACTGAGCTTCTGTCCCTAATGGCCACCATGACCTGGAGCAGAGACCCCCCGCTCTAGTGTGCTCTGTGGCACCTTCATGTGGTATATCCAGCTTGCTTCACTTGTAGCCCACACTTTCCTGGCCCCTAAAACATCTGGGTTTGGGACCCCTACTTTAAACAATGCCTAGGCTATTACAAGGAATCACATTCACTCTAATAATTTTGTCATCCAGGATTCTGAAATCAGAACTATTAGTGATTTACGTATTCTTTTTATGTCCATTTGTTTCGGGAGCACTTCTTTATATGTGATAGGAAAGATATTGTGCTCATTACCTAATCGCTCAGGAAACGTGTCTTTGAGGAATTGAAATGGAAAAATAAAGAGCCCGTAGATGAAATAAAATTTGAACTTGAGTTTATCTATGAGAACCAAGTACAATTAGGAGAAAAATTCTTAAATGGTAATTTTTATGAGTAAGAAACAACATGGTGTAGTGGGGTGTAGTGGAAGAAAGGAACAACAATTTGGGATACTTTTGTTCTGGGACTAATTAGTTTTATAAGTTCAGTAACTTCAGTAGATCTTGATTTCATCTGTAAATTAAGACTGAATGACCTAACCCTTCCAGGTATGGAAGTTACGGTTTTCTTAAATTTGGAAATACATGGTCATTCTGAAGGAAAAATCTACCTTCAGCTATCTTTGGATATTACCAGGTGCACCAGTCAGAAACTTGAGCACAGTAGAGTTAATACAAGTAGATGAGTTAACATTTTCCCCCCAATCCAAATCCCAGCCAGCAGTTACTTGCCAGTGGCTTGATCTGTCAGCCCAGGTCCTCTGACCTGAACAAATACTCATTGGGGAGTGAACTGCATCCAGGTGCTTTTCTGTTTCTTTCTGAATTGGACCTCAGGATGCCCTCTGCTAGTTACTTTCACTATTGGGTTTTTAGATAGAAGTGAAATAAGAGTAAATAAGGGGTTTCTTTTAAATGCGGGTTAAAGGTGAGAATGTCACACAGCACTACTTAAGCTATTTGTCCCTGCTGCTCCAGGCAATACCTGGCATCCTTTTCCTACCTCTTCTCTCAGAAGTAATAGAAAGAGAGAAGTCAGAAGCACTTCCCACTTCTAAAAGGTTGCCAACCCAGTTATGCCATAGGTTTTAAGATTAGTGTTTAAAATCCTTTTCAGTGAGGAACTCACCACCCAATTTACAAACCTATGTGTATAAATGCATCTTCTCCATCTTCATCTTCCAAAGAGTCTTCCTTGCCTCTTACTTTCAATTCTTCAACAACACACAGTTGCCCCTATGCCAGGGACACTCTTCCTCCCTCTCTTCAAATCATCCCAGTGACGAATTGTGACAATACTAAAAGTGGGACAACTAGACGTATGTGCCTCTAGTGTGACACAACAGGAAGCACACTGCATCACCCATGAAGGGCTCTTGCCAAGCAAATTGAACTTGAATGTAATTAAGACTTTAGATCCAGCTACATGCTTATAGGAAAAACAGAGGGTAGAGGAGCAAGTGAAACAGTACCATGAGGAGGGAAGCAGCTGAGCCCAGAGTGGGATATTCTGCCAAACAAACGACCCAGCAAATGAACAGCATGAAAAGGAGAGGAAGGCGAACTGTTATTGCCCCAAAGAGATTTATGGGTCATAGCAGCTCATTGCAATGCATGGTCCTGTTTTAGATGCTGATCAAAGAAACCAACTACAAAAACACATTTTTGCAGTTTTTGAGGAAATTTGAATATGAACCATGCATTTAAATTCTTATTAATTTTGCTAGGTGTGATAATGGCAGTGTGGTTATACATACTTTTTAAATGTCTTTTCTGTTAGAGATACATATGGAAGTATCAATATTTTCTGGTGAAATAACATAATGTCCGAGATTTGCATTAAAATACACAGTGGAGAAGGGTGGTAAAATACACTGGTTAGTGCCTCGTCCTTTAGGTCTTGACTTAACGTTACCTCCTTGGGCATCCTTGGCCAGAGCCGGTGTTTGCCCCATCCCATTATTTTTGATCATGTTGTTTATTTCACAGCATTTATCATAAGTGGTAATTAAGAGTTTGTGTTTATTTACTTATTGTCCTTTTTGCCCCCAAACTGCAGACTCCAGAAGGACGGGGACCATCTCTGGTTCACCACTGTGTACTCAGAAACTAGCACACTGTGTGGCACTTGGTAGGCAGTCAGTGAATATATATCAAAAGAATAAATGAAAGAAAATCTGATTTCATACAATGTTTGCACTTGAGTGTTTCCAAATTTGGACTTGCACTGTAGTTTGTCATAGTCTATTGTAAATGGCTAAAGCCTCTTTGCTTACCTTTTTTTGGTGAGGGTGGGGAGAGACAGTACGTGCTGCCTAAGCTTTTGTACTTAAGAACTCAAATATGAGATAAATATGGACATTTTAAGTAGTAGTCTCTTTAATAGTGGGCACCTTGTCGTTAGCATTGAAGGTGGAGCAAAAACTTTATTGTTAAATCATTGACCCATTAGTCCTTTCCATATATGTGATAAACATGTCTTTACAACACGCACCTATCATACCTTTGTATCTCACGCTTTCTCCACTCCTCAGTGCTTTCATGAGAATCCTGTTGCTCTTACCTTTGTTCTCACTTTCCTACAGGAGTGTGAATTCCTGTTAGGGTTTAGGAAGAGGACTTTTTAGGCTCCTAAAGAACTATGTCATCCTAAGTTTAACGCCGTGTAGCTTTTAAAAAGCCCCAGTCTCGGTAAGAGTCTAAACGGTCTACTGTATCTGTTGTATCTAAATGAGTGACCGGTTTGTAAATTGTTTCAGTGTAGTTCTTTCACTTAACCCCAAAGTGTTTAGTTTGGATGCTACCCAGTAGTTACTTGTTAAAGTACTACACAGAACAGAAACCTTTTTTTAGCCAGGTAGCTAGTTTCCTTCGTCCTTTTTTTAGCCAGGTAGCTAGTTTCCTTCGTTAATGGATTATTACATTATGTCTTTGTCTTCAGGTAATTACTGTAGGTATTCCAGTTTTGACCGTGTTTTTAAGTTGCATGTATACAGAAACTAAGTGTGGAATATTCAAAAAATTTTAAAAGGTTTTTTGTTATAGAAAATTTCAACCGTATACAGAAATAGAATAGTGTGATTAATTAATTTCATGTAACCATCACTCACCTTCAACTCCCATCAGCTTCATATGTGGATCTTAGCTATAAAATGTGTAAATATAAGAAGTTAATTAATTTTAAGAATATAAGAACTGGATTAATTCTAAAAATGTCAGTGTGTTTGTTGATATATCTACATGTATCTCAATTTAGTAGAGTTTGTTTTAATAACGAACACCACATCTATTACATAATTTTCTATTTAACATAACCTCTCAGCTACCTGAGCTTGTAAAAGGCATGTCTTTCCTATCAGGTGAGATTTTAAAGTATGCAGATCTAATTTGTAAATCCCAGTTTAACTGCAATTAAAGGAATCTTTTAAAAACTCAGTTTTATTTTTGTGTTTATAAATTTGAACTGTCATGTATCTTGTTGCTTTAAACCAACCCAAGAGTGTATATAGTTCTCTTTTTTTCAATACTGGTTCCTTATCTATTTTGTTTACTATTTGAGGTATATCCTTTATCTTAAAACATAATGAATAATTTTGAAGTAAGTTAATGGACTGACCAAAAGTAACTGAATTGGGCTTATACTTATTTATCTAATTTCCTTGAGAAATATAGGCAGTATGTTGTATCTTAGAAAGAACTTAGGCTTCAGAATAATAGGGACCTGGGTTTGAAGGCTCTCCGCTACTTACTAAGTTCATTCATTCAACAGATATTCATTGCATACCTCCTATGTGCTCTATACACATAAGCTCATTTTTTGACATGGGAAGTATATACATCAATATATATACATCAGTGCACAAAACAAACAGGGTAAATCCTCTAATTGTGCCCGCATTTTAGTTGGGGAGACAGACAATATAAAAGTAACTAAATAAACATTTGACAAAATTCCAGATAGTAGTAAGTACTGTGGAAAAAATAAAGCAAGGAAGGAGAGTGAGGATGGGGAATCAGGAGAGGCGGTACTTTGGACGGAGCAGTCAGGGTGTCATCAGAGCAAACCTGATAAAAAAAATCCAGGTGGATGTTCCCCCCACCAACCTTGTGTATATTTTAGGTAAAACTATTTCAGGCAGAGGGTGCAGCAAGTACACATGCTCTCACACAGAAGCAGGCTTCACATTTTCTAGGAATAACAAGGTAGTCTGTGGCAGCACAGGGCCTGGAGTAGATGGTAGGAAATGAGCGTGGAGAGGTACGGGGATTAGAGAGGCTGGTAGGCCTTGGTATAGAAGAGTTTGGATTTGTTCTAATCTAAAGGCAGTTTTCATCAAGGGAGGGGCATGATCTAATTTGTGCTTTGACAAGCTCCCTGTGGCTGCTCTTTGGAAGACTAGCAGGTGGGGGTCAGGCTAGGAGCCGGTTACCAGGCAGTGGGAGAGTTGGTTTGCATTACAGAGGTGGCGGTGGAGGCCCTGGCACAGGGACTCGATAATGTGTGGGGTGTGGGGTGTGGGGAGAGGAGAAGGCGCAGATGCCAGTGAGGGAAAAGGCAATTAAGAAGGAAATACTTTCGAGAAGTTACGTAAGAGGAAAACTGAAAATGGCCCAGTGGCTTTGGCAGGATAGAGGCCGTTCTTGGCCTCGATGAGAGCAGTTTCGGGAGAGGGTTGGGGATGAAAGTCTGATTGGAGGGGTTCGCAGAGCGGACGGGAGGTGAGCAGTGGAGGCGGTGAGCAGGGCAGTGTCAAAGCGCGTAGACAGGACAGAGCAGACGCGTGGGAGAGTGGCGGGGCCGAGGAAGGGTCTTGTGTTAGTCTAGTTTTGCTTTTCAGATTGGAGATGGCATGGTGTCTGCTACTAGGAAAGTTCCGCTTGAGAGGAGTTAGCTGCTGGGTACCAGAGAGCCTCAGTGGAGGAGCGGAGTCCTTGAGTCAGCCGGCCGATAGAGGAGCCGCAGGCAGTGCTGGTTGCTTCCACTGGAGACAGAAGCAAAGTAAGAGGCCGTTAAGGGCCGAGAGGGAGAAGGGGGATGTTGACAATTTGATTAGAGAGGAGAAGGCGTGAAACAGTCTCCAAAAAGATAGGAGAGAGAATTATCTAGAGAAGTGTAGGATTGCCAGGCAGTGCTCTGGGCCCATTTGAAATGAATGTTTCTGTGTTCAGAGAGAGTCCAGATTTAGCCAGTTGCATAGAAACTTAGGGGAAGTGAAGAGCTGGATTTAACCAGGACTGGGATTTGGCCCAGCCCGGACCATGATGGGAGACAGGAGCAAGCCCGCCGAGAGGCCGCAGAGTGATCCAGGGTTGGTCTAAGGCGCCCAGCCTGGGGAGAGAGGGCACTGAGAGCATGCGGAGGGTTGGGTGCTGAACCCATAGTGGCTCCGACTCTGTGATTGTCCTCCTGCTACAGACAAGGCTCCGGGTGGTCAGGCAATGTGCCCACCAGGAAGGGGTACACGGAGTTCAGCTCTTGGCATTCAGCCTTTGAAACCACTACACTGATATTGTTTGGGTCACTTGAGTAGAGGTGGAGAGAACAGGAAACTGGGGACTAGAATCTTCCAAAAGCGAAGAGGACTAACTCCTTGGGCCAGGGATGAGCACTACAAGGAGAGTGGTGCGATTGTACCTGCTGGTGTGCGCTTCTCAGGGAGCGCAGCGGGGACGGTGGTCGAGAAGCAAACGGGACTCACCTCACCTCGGGAAAGCTTGGCATGTGGTGCAGGAGAGAGAACATGGCGCCAGTGGAGGGGCTGTCATGGAAGTAGTATCCTCAGAGGTTTCACAGAAGGTGAAAGGAAGCCTTTGCAGAAGACCCTGGACACACAGCTTGTGAGTTTCGGAGGCAGAGTCTGGGCAGATGGGGCTGGAGAGCCATGCGGGAGTGAGGCGCCTGGTGATGATGGATGGACAGCCTGGGAGGCTTAGCTTCTGCGATGAGAGGAGACGGGTAATCAGGGATGTCCAGTGAGGCATCAGCCTTGCTTTCCTCTGAGCAGTCACATCTGCTCTATGATAGGCCCCTCCTGGGGTTTGCCTTTTCTGCCCCTTGCCGCAGCGAGGTAGACAGTACTGAGCCTGGGAGGGGCGGCCCCACCAAGAACCCTGCGGTCCTTGCTTCCCTCTCGCAGAGTGCGTGGTCCTGCGATTACTTGGATTAATTGTACATGTGAGCAAGTCATGTGGCCTTCCCAAGCTTCAGTGCTGTCACCTGTAAAACGGAGATACGTCCAGGCTTGCAGGTATTTAAGATTTAGAGATAATGTATGTGTAGAACCCCAGTAGGTTCTGGGGATATAGCAGATGCTTCATGACATTTCCCCCCAATATGTACATAGAAAGGTATATATATATAAAATGCTTGGGTCATTTTTTGGGTTTTCTCCCCCACTAGATGAATGCTGTGGGAATTGTGTGATCCCAATCTCTGTTTATAATGTTGAGGTTTTCATGCTGTCCATTTTATTCTGAGATATAAATGATAAAATGTATTTCTAGCAGTCTTATCCGCAGTAAAGTCATATTGATTTTTGTGTAGCATATAATGAAATAGAAAATAATCTCCTGGTGTCTATTCTGTATTATTCACAGAAACAATTTCTAAAGAACAAGTCTGCATTTGTACAATATAAATGCCTTATCTTGTTTACTTGACATAAACTGTCATTTTTGAATTCAGAACAGAGGTAAAAATCGCAGTTAAGGGCTTCCCTGGTGGCGCAGTGGTTGAGAGTCCTCCTGCCGATGCAGGGGACACGGGTTCATGCCCCGGTCCGAGAAGATCCCACATGCCGTGGAGCAGCTGGGCCCGTGAGCCATGGCCGCTGAGCCTGCACGTCCGGAGCCTGTGCTCCGCACAGGAGAGGCCACAACAGTGAGAGGCCCGCGTACCGCAAAAAACAAAAAACAAATCGCAGTTAATTGTTGTCCTTCTTTAACATAATATGGCTCAACCTGAAAAGCTTTTTGATTTGCAGGTAAAACATTTCTGAAATAAAGCTTATATTTTTGCCAAATACTTTAAGGAAACTTGGTAGCACTGAAATAGAGTGAAACTGTTTTTGTCAGTTTAGAAAGTTAATAATTTTGTTAACAGTGATTTATACTGTAGCTAAAAAGCTCTTGGTAGTTTCCCAAATCTTAAAGCTAACTGACCTTGCATTTGAACCCCGCTGTAATGTAAACATTTTCTTGAGATGGTGAGGGCTAGGGCCAGACAATCTGGAGGATATTAGTGGTATTCTGTTTGAGGGAAGTTGGAATCCCCAGATAATTCTCAGGAGCCCTCTTTTAGGTCAGAAGCTGTCTTAGACATTGTATATTTCTTAATTCTTTCTTGGTCTTGTTAATAATGCATACTATTCCTCTTGGAAATCTAATTAGTAAAAGACATACCTTACGCTGAAGTAGGACGGTAAATGTAGTTTTATCTGGTAGTTTTCCTACCCTTTCCACATTATTTAGTTGCTAAAAAAATATAGTGTTCAGGCTACTGAGCTTGAGGTTACTGCCCTACTACCTTTAAAAATTCTTACTTCTTAGTATTCGGTTACTTATCCAAAATATTTTGTTCAAAACTAAAACCTACATCAACTCCCTTTGACAGCTCCCCCTTTTATTTAAAAAAAAAGCTTTCCAAGATGTACTGAGCAGTGTTTTTCCAACTTCAGGTCATGACTCATTAATGATTGTTAAATCAGGTTAGTGGGCTGAAAACAGCATTAAAATTTTTTTAAATAGAATTCGTCACTCATAGAGAGGTTAGGTATTGTCTCATGACACTTTTGTTGTACTTACACAAAGATGTGTGTCTCTATGTGTAAGTATGAAAATGTAAAGTATTTTTTACTGTGGGCCGCTGTCAAAGTCTGGAAACATACTACAGAGAATATTTCAGGTAAAGGTTTTATAGTCTTTCTATGCAAGTTTACATTTTAAAATCTTGAGTTTTCAGCTAATGGTCGATACTGTTGTTAGCTGAATATTTTAGAAGTTTAAAAGACAGCAAAGTTTTCTGTTTTTTAAAAGTGATTTTTATTTTCTAATTCTGACATTATCATATGATCAGAAGCTGAAATGCCAGAGCTAAGCAAAAACCATGCTTCTCTTAATTCAAGAAACATTTAAGGATCTCATGCCAGGTAATAGACATATTTGAACTATATAAGGTACAGTTTTCCATCTCCAAGAAATCACAATCAAATTTTTGTCAAGCCTATGTTGAAATATATGTGTTCATATTTGTTTTATTTTTTCTCTTTAAAAATGGTGACCTCTTAATAAATTCAACTCTTCAGCGTTCAAACTCAAAGGAATTTTTAAAAGGACTCTTTGCCCCTGGAACCTTGTCAGATTTCTCCAGGCTCTAATTGAGTACTTCTTCCTGCTTGAATTTTTTTCTGCTTATTAAATAAACTATCATTGAACTAATGTTAATTGTTAAATGGTTTGGACTAGGTTTGTATTGGGGTCCTAATATGGTGGACATCTTTATTGCTTTTTCTGGAATCGGGGGAGGACCGATTTGTGAGTTTTAAACTTGTGCGATTTTTCCATTGTGATATTTGTACTATCTAATCTCATCCTTAATTTCTCCAAACGTCTCTTTCCTCTTCAGTAGGCTGTAAATGATAATCAGGTTGTACTCCAAATATCAAGCAGATGCCTCAATATCTAATTTAAAATAATCTAATACTCAAATCCCCAAGACATTACAAATGACAGTGTGCTGATTAGTAAGAGGGGGGCTTGGTGTTTTTATGTCAAGTACCTTTTGGATAAAAGTACAACATAACTGAGATTATAACTGAGCCAGGCAATTAAGACTTGATTGTTGACTCAAAACAATTGTACTCTGTCCGCAAATAATCGCTTTTTAAAGCAGATGGCTAGCAATCCCTTGATCATGGTTTATTACTTAGTTATTAATGTTTCAATGTGTATTTTGTCTACTTACTGCCAGTTTTATGTACTGGAACTTATAAAAGGTATTCTGTTTTAAAGCAGTGTTACAGAATAATAATGCTACTCCTTGAAACATTAAGAAACCACTAGGAGTTCATTTTATCTTAGCCACATATCACTTTAGAGAAAACAAAAGCAGATTACAGTTCATAATTGGAGCACTGTATTGGTCTGCCATAAATAATAGGTTTATTAGAAAACTTGTGTCTCCTAGCTTATACATTTAAACCACTTAGTAACATTAGGTTCTTTTAATATGTATAATCTTCTATATAAGATTTCTGGTCAGCCTACCAAACAGTTAATTTCCCCATACTATCTTTATTAAAAGTTTTTTCTTTCTATGTGAGTAAACCCAAATCATTAAAATGAGCAGCTATGTTTAAATCCTATTATGATTATGCCAGAAATCTCCAGTAGCAAAAGAGTTCAAGTTGAAGGCTGACATTTTATATCCATGATTCATGGTGTGTGAACAAAAATAGAATCACAGGAGCAGAGTATCAGATATAATTGAAAAATGCTTTTTGTCACATCTTAAGTAATAATATATGGTTTATGTGTCTGTTTATTAACCTTTTTGTCATGGGTTTTGTGTGTATATGTCATGAAAATGGACCCCTGTGTACTTTGGAGGAGGGCTTTGTTTATTATCTGTAATCTGTAATGTTACTTGCATGAAAACTAATGCTAATTTTAATTTTTCCAGTGTTTACCACATCTTTATGTTGAAAGCAGTCAAAAGGAGCTTAATTATTTTCTTCTGACTTTATTTTTGAAGTTAATAATTACTGTGTTTGCTGTATAGTAAAAACAAGTCTTATCTTTTTTTGCATCCACCTCTAGTTGTCACATTAGTCCCCAGTTGTCTTGATGTTCATCCTGAATTAAATACCGTAGTTGATGCATGATGACACTTTTTTTTTCTTTTTAGTGAAAGGGCTACTTGATTGATTGATTAACTGATTTTTAATTTATTAATTTATTTATTTATTTTTGGCTGCGTCGTTGCTGTGTGGGGGCTTTCTCTAGTTGCGGCAAGCGGGGGCTACTCTTCGTTGCAGTGCGCAGGCTTCTTATTGCAGTGGTTTCTCTTGTTGCGGAGCATGGGTTCTATGTGTGTGGGCTTAAGCAGTTGTGGCTCACGGGCTCTAGAGCACAGGCTCAGTAGTTGTGGCGCACGAACTTAGTTGCTCTGCAGCATGTGGGATCTTGCCGGACCAGGGCTCAAACCCATGTCGCTCGCGCTGGCAGGCGGATTCTTAACCACTGCGCCAACCGGGGAAGTGCGATACATATTTTTTAAGGAATACCTTCCTGCTTTAGATATAAACAAAACATGGACTCTGTTCCCCAATTTTTTGGATTCACTGTACAAATACTGCTGTAGTTGACAGTCCATTGAATTTGAATAAATGGAAAAAGAATTAAATTTTTACACACATGATTGACTCTTTATTACAAAAACCAAGGTTAGATATCTTGAATAAGAAATTTATAGAGCTAACATTTGAAGTGAAGTAATAATGAAACTTTATTTTCATTTTGAAAATAAAGGACCATTCCAAGGTATAAAGTATATTTCATACTTGAATTTTATGAAATTTGATAGAAACATTAAAACTAGGACAGTTGAACTATGCAGTTCACAATATTTAGGCTATAATTTTATTTTAAAAATTCTTTTTGAGCAGCCTCATACCATTAAAAAGAGAACGTTCAGCGGTTTCCCTGTCAACATGAGTAAGTGTGAGTATCTCATCCTCAGACAGTGTTTCTTACTTACTGTTTTGTACCTGGTGCCAGGATGTTTGAGAGGCAAGGAGAAATGGAGAGCCAAAGCTGATTTTTTTTGTACACAAAGTTTGTTTCATTTTGTGCTGACTTGATGAGAAAATATATTGGTATAAAAACATTGAAGAAAGTGACAGTTCTCTGCTAGTGTGTTCTGATTTTAAAGTACATCTGAGCAGTCTGAGCGTTTTGTCCTGTCAGGAAGCCAGTGTGAATTAGTGTCTGTGCTTCGTTTATCATTGAGGAGTTTGAAATTTCCTGCCTATCAAACCATAACAAACACAGAAGTCAAGCATGTGGGTCATTCACACAGCTTCATGGGACTACATCTTCTCTTTTCTCTTTAACCTTTCTCAACACCAAACTTGTTCCTTTTGGTGGAAGTTAAGAGTTCACTCTCATGGTGGTGACCTTATAAGTGATCAAATGTTTAAAAATCTATTCAGGTTTATTTTTTCTTTTTAAATATGCACAACATTAAAGAAAAATTGGAAAGTAGAAAAGGAAAACACCCATAACCTCACTACCCCAGTACAACTATCTATGCTTTTGGTGGGGCAAGGGGGCCAGAGGAGGGAAATCACTTTTAAAACTTTGAGGAAAAGTCCTAGTTCTTTAGTTGTCACATTAGTTTCCTTCTATCAAAGGACACAAATATGTCCAAATCTCACTTCAAAGATACGTTACTCAGAAATCATAGGTTGCGAAATAGTCTGCTTTTTGAGTAATCATGTCAGTTTACTTTCCTGATACTTTTTCTTACTACTGTTCACTCAAACTATGTAAGTAATTTTTTCAAAATTCGTTTGTTTGAATGTGTAGGGCATCCAGTTTTACCCCAAGGAGACCACCTCTTTTTTTTTTTTTTTTTTTTTTTTGGCGTTATGTGGGCCTCTCACCGCTGTGGCCTCCCCCACCACGGAGCACAGGCTCCAGACCCGCAGGCCCAGCGACCATGGCTCACGGGGCCCAGCCGCTCCACGGCATACGGGATCCTCCCAGACCGGGGCACGAACCCGCGTCCCCTGCATCAGCAGGCGGACTCTCAACCACTGCGCCACCAGGGAAGCCCCACCTCTTATTTTTGATTCATTTTAAACTTCATAAATGTATAATTAATTGCCTAGAATTGTAGTTCTTTATTGATCTTTGGACGAATTGTGTTCCTTATACGTTTGCTCTTATAAGGTTGAACAGGAAGGTCTGTGTTTGCTCATGTATGTGACTCTGTGAGTTGCAGGCCAGGAGAGCAGCCACATGTGTCCTCGGCTTCTTCACCGTTACGTCCCCAACACCTAGAACAACAGTGCCCGGTATGCAGGAAGCGCTCAAGTGGTTGTCGAATGAGCTAATTAAAATAGTTACACGACAACAGAATTACCCTTGCCCTACATCTTTAGGTAACTGGGGGAGTTCCATAAATGGATTTTCTATGAAATTTTACCTTTTGAGTCAAAAATGCCATTTTAATGCATTATGGACATTTTCAAATTGTATCATCAATTTTATTAATTTCTTAACTGGAGTACTCCAAACATACTTCATCTACTGACATCTACAAGGATGTCATTATGAATAATAATTGCTGTAATTCCTATGTGGGCAGGTGAAGCTTGTGGGACTGCCTTTCTGTTAATAACCGTGAGCTATTGTGCTGGTGATGTAGAACAGATAAAAACTAATATTCTAATGGCTTTTATAAGTCCTGCCTACCTATAGTTATCTAGGCAATAGCCTAAGACTGGCTCCCTTTCTCTTATCAAGAAATGCGAATGATCTTTTTGGCAGAGAGTTATTATTTAGTAGCTTTTGTTTTCAGGTTCAGAGAACTGTCTGGAAAATCTAGAATATCAAGAATTTTTTTGATGCCTGACCTCTAGAGAAGTAGGCGTATTATAAACTAGGTTACACAATGTAGTTGAGGGCATGTGCTTATGATAAAATTCTCATCTTCAAAGCAGAATTTTTTTTTAGTGTTTCCCATTTGTTTGCACTGTTTGAAATGGTTAGTTATCATAAATAATCTTTAGTTACCATAAGCAAAATTCTCATAAACTTGAATTTAATGTAATAACAATATTTGTTCTGCAGTGCATAGTTGTGTTTTAAGGGAGGTTTTTTGCCTTTCAGATTGTTCTCCTTCTGCATTTTATTCCACTCAGAATGATTTAATTTCTAAACGTTAGAAAATATTTTATACAGAGACAGGTCTTCCTATAACTAGAACTACAAGAATCCCTTCATTTTCATCAATTGAGAGATGTAAATTTCTTCTCTGTTTTTGATAGCAGTCTTCCACAATCTCTGTTATTGTCGTCAATTCAGTGCTTTCCAGTTAAGGATGATTGTGCAGATTCAGATGAGGAGAAGGAAGCTGCTCCTCCGGGAGCTGGGCTATGTGTGGCATTTTGTTTTGCTCTGTTCTGTTTTGATGTTCCACATTGCTTCTCTGTGTTCTCTACTTTTTAAAAATAATAACCCTATATTATTTAAACAACATTACCAATAAATAAGAAGAGTGTAGAATACTATTTATGTTCATTTAAGAGTTGAGCTTTACTCCAATTTTATAGTGGTTCTGAAGTAGTAAGATGCAAAAACAAAAACCAGAAATGACAAGAAAAGGGAAAAATAAGTCAGAGTGATAAACCCAAGTAAGAAATGAAATTTCTGTGTAAATATAAAGGACACAGCTTAAGAGAGATCCTAATAGGCAAGATAGATTTTTAAGTAGGAGGTGGGTAGGTAGAAAAGGAGAAGACAGACAAATATATACTTATCTGAAGAGATACTTAAGGTAAATATTATCAAATATATTTTTAATACATTTGCTTTAATTAGACTTCATTGGCATATTTATAAGCTCACCTCTGGTAGGGCAGGGATTTTTTTCAGCTGAAAATTATAATACTTTTTTTCCCAGCCAGAAACATTTTTAAATGTATTTGTGTATTTGTATGACACTGCTTCATGTAGGTAACAGTACCGTAAGACGTTCTTGTTGATGCGCCTATAAAACCATAAGCTTTGCCTTTCTTTAGTTAAACCAAGCTCCAGAGAAAGCTTTAGGGAATCTAACCAAATCCTAGGTCATCACCGACTGGGAAGATCCTGGGGTAGGTCTGTTTTAGACTTTCCGGTGAGGGTTGCAGACACAGATCCCGAGAGGAGCTTGGGGACATGGTGACAGTGAAGCGCCCCCCCGCCTCTTGCGGGCAGCCTCACTCTGCCCCAGTGGGTTATGGCCTCATGGGAAGGTGGCTGTGGAATTTTAGATCTTCTGATGTTTTTTATTTTTTTAGTAAAGGCAGAAATTTTAGATTTTTATTTTTTGACATTTCTGGATTCTTAAATCCTGGCAGTTAACTAAAAATGTTGAAAAACATTACGTACCACCTCCTGTCTACTGTCCCCCTCAGAAGACACTTCTGAGCCTTGGGTTGCTGGTTGGAATCTTCTGCTCTTAACAGGAATTTGACCACCTCTCCTGGTCTCCCCTGCCTGGTCCACGCCCCAGACACCTCTCCCCTGGGCCACTGCAGTCGCCTCCCATCTTCTCTCTGTGCCCCTGTTTGCTCCCCGAAAGTCTGTTCTCAACCTGGCAGATCTTGGGATTCTGCTGAGATCCCATGTAAGTCAGGTCTCATCCTTCCTTTTTGCCCCACAAGCCTGCTGAGCCTGCACTCAGGCTCTGGGCCATGGCTTTTGCTGGCTCAAATGTCAGGCTCACCTCTTGGTTCTTCTTCTGGATCGCACTCCTACAATGCAGGCTTCCTGGTGGCTCTCTGATGCCTTCAGGGAGATGGAGAGAGCCAGAGAGGCGAGGCGGGAGGTGGAAGAGGCAGGGGGCCAGTGCTCAGGTCTTCTCGACATTGTCTGCACGGGCTCACCTGCGGCAGCCTCCGCAGCCCGTGCCCGAAGCAGGCCTACTCCCTCGGGTCCAGTTGTGGTCCAAGGTCACTTCCAGAGCCTAGAGACTTCCTAAAGGGGAGAAAAACTGGAAGGAATGTATATGAGAAACATCCAAATAAAATGTTGCCTAGACGGAAGGTATGATAATGAAGGTAAAGAAAAGGTGGAGAGAATTCAGATGTCCTCCCTCAAAAAAAAGGAGAGAAAGAAAGACTGAAAAGAGTCCCAGGATGAAAAGCCTTAAATGCGAAAACTGTATTGCCACACACAGAAGCTGCCACTTAATGTCCCTTCTAGAGTGTCTAAATGAACCATCTTGAAGGTATTGCTTACTCAGCAAGTAAGGCCTCCCTTACGACTTAACATTTATTGCCTGCCTAGAAATATAGAAAAGACGCTTCCCCGCCTGTGGGCCTGCCATGTGACACAGGCAGCTGGAAGGAGGAGAAGGCAATAAAGTTGGCTGAAAATTGATGGACTACTTTGCTTTCTCCTATTTCTTTCTCCCCCGCTCTCCTGCTCTTTCTCTCTCTTTTTTTCTCTCTCTCTTTCTCTCTCTCTCTGTCTCAGCTGAATTCCCTACTCTACTGTTTAGCCACAGCAGTATTCAGAATATAAAATCCATATGGTAATGATTTAAAAAATAGTTATAATAAAAAGTATTTAGTGATAAAATGACAGGAAGACAGATATTTTAAAAATAATTCTCTTTAGTGCACCACGTTAGGTCTTACAATAAAGGATAAACTCTAGGAGAATTCTGTTAGCACAGGGTGTCTGGATTCCCATTCTGCATTACTATCTAATTATTAAAACACCTGAATACAGGTGTCCGACACATACACATGGTCTCTGCTGTATGTGGATGAAAACACCCTTGTCACCTCTTCCCCATTTACAGCAGCACGCCTCATCACTCTGTCCCTTTATCCTGCCTTTTAAAAAAAATATCATGTGTATTTGAGTTTTTTGCTTTCTATCCCAGTGAAGGCAGTGCCAAGAGGAGTGCCAGGCATACAGTAGTCATTCACATGGCTGTTGAGTAAATGGTTGAGTAAATGTAAATTTTATTGAGAGGTAATTCACACATCAGGCAATTCACTCATTTCAGGTGTACACAATTCACTGGTTTCTAATATATTCACAGAGTTGTGCAGCCATCACCACAATCAATTTTAGAACATTTTCACCTTCCCCCCAGATAAACCCCATTCCCATTAACAGCCACTCCCCATTTCGCCCCAGCTCCTGCCAGTCCTAGGCAACTGTTAATCTACTTTCTGTCTCTCTAGATTTGCCTGTTCTGGCCATTTCATATAAATGGAGTCATATAATATGTGATCTTTTGCGACTGCCTTCTTTTGCTTAGCATAATGTTCAAGGTTCATCCATATTGTAGGATATGTCAGAACTTCATTCCTTTTTGTTGCTGAATAATATTCCATTGTATGGACATACCACATTTTATTTATCCAAGAATGAATGAATTTTTAGTAGCAGGTATAGCATTCCAAGTTGATGTCTCCTACTACAGAGCATATTTCTGACCAGTGCACGCCCCCCCGCAACTGCCATATAGTGAAATCTCAGCAAAGACAAGTAATTTTCATATTCATCTGGAATAAATATAATTATACTTTGCACATCCTGGAAAAGTGTGATTCATTTTAATTCAACAAAGATTTGTTGAACCTGATGCCTGTCATGTCTCAGGTACTGTAATCCCATTATGTGGCTCACATTTTATTTCTTTTGGATGGTGCAGCTCTTACTATTTGTTTCTGAGAGCCTTAGCACTCTGCCCTTTTTTGGGGTGGGGGGGGCAGTGCCATGCCCGGCTTGTGGGATATTAGTTCCCTGACCAGGGATCGAACCCAGGGCCCCAGCAGTGAAAGTGCAGAGTCTTAACCACTGGACTGCCAGGGAATTCCATCTGCTTATTTTTTATTATTGCAAACTACCTCATTTTTTTAAATAAATTTATTTATTTTATTTATTTTTAGCTGCGTTGGGTCTTCGTTGCTGTGCGTGGGCTTTCTCCAGTTGTGGCGAACAGGGGCTATTCTTCATTACTGTGTGCAGGCTTCTCACTGCAGTGGCTTCTCTTGTTGTGGAGCCCGGGCTCTAGGCGCGTGGGCTTCAGTAGTTGTGGCACATGGACTCAGTAGTTGTGGCTCGCGGGCTCTAGAGCACAGGCTCAGTAGTGTGGCGCATGGGCCTAGTTGCTCTGCAGCATGTGGGATCTTCCCGGACCAGGGCTTGAACCCGTGTCCCCTGCATTGGCAGGTGGATTCTTAACCATTGCGCCACCAGGGAAGCCCCAAACTACCTCATTTTAAGTGATACATGTGTTTCTCAATTTGTAACTTTCCCATAGGTGAGCATTTTGAGGGTCTTTTACTTATTTGGGCCCTTAGCTCCTGGTGCCCAGCACATAGTAGGTGCACAACAAACACTGTTGAATAGAAGCCCCCCTTTTGTCGACCTTCTCCACATAGCTTCCAAACCTTACTCTAATCTTCAGTGTCCCTGCCAACACCCTGCTCGCTGCTGGGGGTGTCTGCAAGCCACCAAAGTCAGACACTGCCAGACTCAAGCTTAATATGGCCACGAAGATTAAATACTTCCCAGTTTTCTCTGAGGTCAAAGCTTGCAGATGGTAGGTGCTCAATAAATATTAAACGCACGATTTGTGCCTCTTCGTTTTTTTTTTTTTCTGGTGCCAGCTAGAGTTCTAGAAGGAGCTAAAGGTAAGCAAAAATTAGCTCTGTGGGTTTTCAGCTTTCTTTAGGATACATTCTAAAGCAATTTCTAGTGAATTTGGAATCACTGTCTCTGTCATTTCCATTTATTAACAAGGGAAGTCAAGAATTGAGGTAACTGGTTTGCCTTATTTGGAGGATAAGCAATTAAAAAAGAAAACACATTCCCCCCTTTGTAGACTGTGTTTGAGCAGCTGACTGTCCTAGGGTTCTTTGTACTTTGAAAATGGGATGGGTTTTCTTGTTTTGTCTGCAACTGATATTAAGGGGAGAACACAAAACTATGAATCCATTCATGAAATGTGCTTTTAAAATTATTCATTCCTTTTTTTTTTTAATGTTGGTGTGTGTGTATGTGTGTGTGTGAGAGAGAGAGAGAGAGAGAGAGAGAAGACAGAGAGGTAAAGAGAGAAACTAACTTATTTAGGCACAATTGTTAATTTTTTTTAATTTTCTGTCTACTTATTGCTTTGGATAAACATACTGGAATACTGCCAAAAATTCAGGTGGCTGAATACTAATTTTGCTGAAATTCGCAGCAATCCCCTGCCCATTTTCTGTCTAAATTATGCAGAAATCTGACTCTTGCAAGACGTAAGTCTGGTCAAAAATAGAGTCCTAATTTTCTAGTTAGTCAGTAAGACCTTCAACTGACTAATTCTTCTTGTTTCAGCTTGTACTTTTCAGGTAGGAAAAGAAATCCAAGAAAAATGAAATGCAGTGAAAGTTACTGGCCATGTTTCTCATGTGACCCAAATGTAGATTTACAGTGTTAAAGAACATGGCATTCACAACTTGTCGGGTGCAAAGCAGGAGTGAGCCTCAGAAAACAATTAGTGCATCTTTCAAATATACGGTAGTTATTGAATAATTACTCAAATAATGGTCAGTAATGGAATACAAAGGGTTATCTCTTAGCTAATCCTCAAGTAATGGAATTGGTGTATCTCTGATTTTCCTGTTAGCCTTCCAAGGTTTAGAAGAATGAGACAAAAGTGATTGTGGGAACCAGTGGAGCCACTGGAGGCCAGCAACGAAAAGGAGACCTTATCTTAAGCAATTAATCAAGAAACTCATATTGTGGGACAATTATTCAGAGCTAATTCTAAAAGAGCTTTAGAGCCCCAGGTCTTGAGCTATTTTTTCCAGAATTTTGTCAAGGTCATTTTGAGCATGGGGACAATCCTACATTAGAATAAAGGTTTGGTTAAAAGTATGTATACTCTGTACCTAGAAGTCTGTGCAATGTAAAAATCAATCAACTTAAATGTAGTTGTAGTTTTTTACTTTATTTTTATTTTTATGGTAGCAAACTGCGCCAAATAGAATAAAGTATTATCCCAAAGACAGATGTCCTATCTTGATCTACCGTAAGTGCGTTGCCCTCTGGCACGTGTCTGCTTCACTGTGTAAAAGTGGGAGAGCAGTGCTGATATGCATGCTCAGTGACTTTTTATATGTGTGTAATTTCATATAATAATTGATTTCCTATTGGTGTGGTTGTGTTAAATGCAGCCAGTCCTTTAATTTCTTTCCCCATGAGTAGACTAAAGAACTGTTATCTTCTGGTTCTTTTGTTCGCCTTACCTAATAGCTGGTCTTGTTCATCCATCTGCATAGTGAGCATTTTGATACCTCTCTGTAGCAATCTTTCTTACCTTCCTCTGTCTTTTCCACTCTTCTGATCACGCTTCCCGTTGAGCTCAGACACACTCCTCCACGCGCTTCGCCTCCAGCCAGCCTGCCTTTCCTCCTGTTCCCACAGCATGGCCTCGCCCTTGCCGTCTCTTCCCTGAGATGCTTGTTCAGGAGATCACCCCATGCCTCTAGCTTTCTCACGAACCTGGTCTTAGCTGAAACATCACTTCCTTAGTGAACGTTCTATCTAAATTAATAGCCCTTTCCCTCCACAGATAGGCGATCTTGTTTTATTATCTTCCTAGCACTTAATCACTATTAATTATCTTTTGTATATATCTGTTGCCTGTCTGCCCTACCAGCATGTAAAGTCCATGAGAAGGGAAACCTTGTTTTTTGTTTACTTATTCTGTATGGCCTGTTGTATATAGATTGTAATAAATATTTGGTGGGTGAATGCATGGATGGATGCATGGATGAATGAATGAATGAGATGGTCTTTACTTCGTGATACTTTCCTTACCCTACCGCCCTCCAGCTTTTGCCTCCACCACTACTAAAGCTGTTTACTCAGCTCACCAGTAACCTGACTAGTATTCTTTACACAGCTGCTGGAGTAATCTTTTTCAAGACAGATCAAACTATTTTAAAACTATCACTGACGTCCCATCAACCTTTCAGTAAAGCCCTGTCTGCCTCTCCAGCCCATCCCATTCCGTCTTCCCCTCCCTGACTCACTGTCAGCACACAGGCTTCCTGCAGAGACCCCAGGACAAAAACACGGCCGCTCCTCGTGCTGATCCCTGCACCCAGATTGCATGCCCCCTGGCCTGCTTCTGACTAGCTGTTCTAATTATTCACATCTCTGTTTAATTAATCAGTGTTTAGATAGTGTCTCCACTCCATCTAAGGAGGCAGCATTGTACCTTACACTACCCCCCTGGTTGTTATTTTCTATTACTTTATCCTATTTAATTATTTTATAGCTCTTATCATGGATCATAATACTACTTTTCTTTTGGCTTATTTGATACTTTTCTGATCTTTGGCACAACTGAATACTCCCTACTTGTTAAAAATTCTTATACTTGCTTATACATTCTCCTCTTCCGGCTTATTGGCTAATTCCATCCCATTCTCCTTCTGCCACTACTTTACATTTTGCTGTGTCTCAAAATGTCAGTTCTCTGCTCTTCTCACTCTGTGTGTTTCCCCATCGGCCTTTCTTAAACCCATGGCCTCAGCCACCACCGCAGGCAGGATAGCGTGCTCATTAAGAGCTGTTGCTCAGCAAACATTAAGGGCCTTCTCTGGGTTAGCTGCTGTTTTAGACACTGGGAATATAGTCCAGAAGATACAGTTCCTGCCCTCAGAAAGCTTACATTTTAGTGAGTGAGACAAAAAAATAGCTGAGCAAATAAATAAGACGATGTTAGGTAGGACTGAGTGCAGTGGAGATAAAGCAGGGCGTGGAGTGTGGGGACAGGCAGGCCGCAGGGGCTGGGGCCAGAGCAGACCCCCTGTCAAGGCGACACTGGACATGTGCGTAAACTGAGAAGAGAAGCAGAGAGAAGACCTGGAGGAGGAACGTTCTAGGGAATCAGCTTGGCAAGTTTGAGGAACACTGAAATGCCAGTGTGGTTTGAGAAGAGGAGTGGTGAGTGAGGGCAGGGGGAGATGGTGTGAGACCTGATGGGCCACAGCGAGGCTGGGATTTTACTCTAATTGTGATGGGACAGGACACCATCGGAGGCCCTCGAGCAGGAAGGCTCTGGTTTAGCATTTGGAGTTGGAGAGAGTCAGTTCCAGTCTCATCCGACCCGTGGCCTTGATAGAACGGACAGCTGTCATATTAGCCTTTTCTTAGTCAAAACTATTTCTTTGTAAAGTCACACAAGTGCAATATTGTAATGACATTCATCCGTGAGGCGTTGGGACTTCCTGACACGCCTTTTACCAAAGAAAATTTAAATGACGTTCCAAGTCATTTCAGTGTTAAAAATCAGTACCTTTTGCTTTTGATTTTTAAGAATTTTTTAATCCGTATCTCATGTGTGTGGTAACTTTCTGTTACTCACAGACTGGTTAACCTCTGTGCTCCTCCCCTAATCCCTATCCACGCCAGGAAAGAGTTGATTGTAATTTCATAGCATTTTCTAGTCATTTTTATGCCGTTGTGAATTGCTTGTTTTGTGGCTTGTATGAGGATGGATTCTTAGGGTGTTCTTTTGTTTATTTTGAGTCACCAAAGTTTGAGAGGCCAGCAGCAGATTTTACAGGCTGTCTTCTAAATACGAGGATCTTTGGAGTTAATAGAGTGAGGCAAGGATAGACACGTAAAAATCCGAACGTAAATACTGAATTTCTTTCCCCCTATTAAATTTACCATTTGGTCCTGAACTAATGTTTCTCTTACCATTTCAAACTAGAGTCATCCGAAATTTAGTCTTCTTTCTAATCTTGCTTTGACAACAGCCATTGTGTAATTATACCAAGCTTTCGTTTGAAATGATTTTGCTAAGATCTCTGGGATTATACATGTGTAGTTGGGGGAAGCTCACTGCTGGAGCAGCTCCTCTGGGGGACTGGCTCGGCAGCTGGGGTGGGCAGGGCTGCTGGTTGGGTGGAGGACCGTGGCAGTGGAGGGTCTCGGCTGCTGCCACCGCCTCTGACACCAACTTCTGTCTGAACAGTTTTCAAAATGATTTCACGTTGAGCTCGTGCTGACTGTGCACGATAATCCTGGGAAGTAGGTAGGGCTGGCATTATTTTGTGTGTGTGCAGAGAAAGAATCTTGTGCTCATCGTCACAGAGGAACGTGGAACCAGGGTCGTCTTCCAGTCCACTGCTGTTCACGCTGTAATGAAACGCTGCCCTCGTAATAACGTGGGGCTTGGAATAGAGCTTGCTCCTAAACACTGCCCCCAGCGCAGAGGTCACGGGCCAAGTTAGTCTCATAGAAAGGACTGATGCACGACCTAGTTGACGGGGCGGGGAGGTCTTATGTAAGTGGGCACAAGAAGAGGAGGAAAATGGAGAGCCCTGGGCGACGGCCAAGCTACCACTTACCTGAGCCATTCCCTTTGAGTCGCAGTTTGCAAGTTCTCGTGGGTCTTCGTGGACCCTTGAATTTCAGGTGTGTCCAGTTTAATGTTACTTTAATAACTAAAACAATTTCTCTGTATTATTTAGTAAGGAGCATAGTAAACATTTAATAATAATTTGGAACGGCTATCATATTTCACTGATCTTAAGACACACCAGGGCTTCCCTGGTGGCGCAGTGGTTGGGAGTCCACCTGCCGATGCAGGGGACACGGGTTCGTGCCCCGGTCCGGGAGGATCCCACATGCCACGGAGCGGCTGGGCCTGTGAGCCATGGCCGCTGAGCCTGTGCGTCTGGAGCCTGTGCTCCGCAACGGGAGAGGCCACAACAGTGAGAGGCCCGCGTACCGCAAAAAAAAAAAAAAAAAAAAAAAGACACATGATCAATCATAAGAAGCACCATTCTTTTATGTACCACTAGGGGAAAAACAGCATGCTGCCAGTTAGTCTTATCATACAGATGTTTCTTTTTAACTGCATAGAACTGAAGAAGAATGTTTCTTCTTCAAATTTTTAAATTGTTTGTTGACTGAAACACTGGTGTCCAGTCATACTACCAGGAATGATGGTCAGGTTCACCCATGGGCAAGCAGTGACTGCTCCATCACTACTGGGTCTCATCCAATAGAGACAAGAAGATGCTACTGATTATTCTAAACATAGCAATTCCGAGATACACACTTCTTCATATTTTGACAACTTAGAATCAGAAAAAATATGGTAAAATAGTTTTTCTTACTTTTCTAATAGTAATGCTGCTGAAGGAAATATTGATTATTAGCCATGGATGATTGCTTTGCAGCCAAGGGAAAACATGGTGAAGCTTAGTTGGGGAAATAGATTTTAAAAATGCACTAACAATCGAGCAGTTACAAACTGTAGCTCATTTTGGAGATAAGGCATGACCAGGGGATACTTCCTTGAGAAGTGCTTAAGCTTAAGACTCAAAGGGTGAGAGACAAGCATGGAAGTAACTAAGGGAAGAGTGTTGCTAGTGGAGAGGAGCGGAATATGTGGGTATAAAGACCCTGAGAAGGGAAGGAACTGGGTATGTTCCAGTAAGTCAAAGAATGATCATGTGGCTTGAGCAGAATGTTCTGCACATAGCTGCTTCTTTGAATTTAAACTAAAATACGTCCCAGTTTTGATTTGGGAAAATGTCTTGCCAGGTATAATCACAATGTTATAGTTCATAAGGCACTTTTCATCTTCTTATTAAATACCTTCTGAGGACTGGAATTACTTTTCAAGAAAAATCTTTTCTTTTAAATCAGTTGTTCATAAAAATATTTGATGTTGATGGGTTTGTGTCCATTTAATTATATGTAGCCGACCCTCATTATGCACTGATTGTGTATTTGTGATTTCGCCTGCTGGCTAGAATGTACTTGTAACCCCCAGATCAGTGCACACGCTGCTTCCACAGTCATTCACGGACAGGCGCAGGGGGGCAGGAAATTTGAGTTGTGCACATTTCTAGCTGAGTCTAAACAAAGTGACACTCTGCCTTCTTATTTCAGCTCAGACTGTCAACAGGTGGATTTTCAGTCTATTTGTTGCCATGCTTTTTGCACTTTTTGCTTTTTTTGGTGATTCTGCTATCTAAAGTGTCCCCCAAGCGTGACGCTGGCTGGTGCTCCCAGGTGCGAGAGGGCTTGATGTGCCTTAATAGAAAGAATAGAGCAGCTCCGTACAGTACTGTTGGCCGTGAGTTCACTGTGAATGAATCAACAGTATATATTAAATGAGATGTCTTTAAACAGAAACACACATAAAACAAGATTCTTTATTGATCTGCTGGCGAAATTGTTGTGACCAAAGCCTCATAGGAACCTAACCTTGTATTTCCTTTGGGAGCAGTGGTTTTCACTGACTGAGTGTTTGCAACCCCTTTATAGAACATAATCACCCCCAAATAACATGAATCCACTGTACATGTACATGTGAACACATGGTTAACATGTTGCTGTGTAGCAAGCCACCCCAAAGACTAGTAGCTTAAAACAGCAACTGTTTACTGGCTCATAGTCGTGGGAGTTGGCATTTGGGGTTGGCTCAGCGGTGCAGTCCTTTTGCTGGGTCTGGCTGGGCTCGGTTGGACATTTGCCATCAGCTAGTAATCGATGGCGTCACTCATATGTCTGACGGTTTGGCTGGGGCTCTGAGCCAAACAGTTTTCATCACCCAGGAGGCTAACCCGGGCCCTGGGGTGGTTGCAAGTCTCCCATGAGCAGCAGGAGGGCAAGCCCCAGTCTGCACGTGGTTTTCCATCCTGTGCTTGTGTTGCATTTGCCAACTCTGACCCATCAGCCAAAGCAAGTTACCCGGCCACCCAAATCAAGTAGGCTCCACCTCTTGCCGAGATCTGGTGGAAAGGGCATTGATGCAGGGAGGAAAAGGATTCCTCTTACTGTTACTCAAAAGCCAGAGAGTTAGTACTAGCTGTTAACCCGAATGGGCATAAAAGGAAAGGAAAGTTCAGAAAGATTAAGCCACCACACAGCCAGTAATTGGCAAAGGCGGGTCACACATGTCTGCGTGATGGCAAAGTTTTCATTCTTTCTCTACTGTTTAGCCTTCTGATAGACGAATGGCTAATTTGCCTGGTTTGTCTAGTTCTGGGGAGGAAAAAACAGCAGTAAGATTAGTCTCCTCAATGCAAGAGAGAAACAACTGTCATTGTCTTGTCTTGGAAAAGAAACCGTATCCTATGTGCAGTCTTACTGCTGTGGTGAGTTTAAGAACATCATGGTGGTAGTGATTTGTGAATGTGTGGGGCTCGATCATGAATTTGATTTGCACAAAGGGCTTACATCCTGGATATGGAATCTTAGTTGTAATAGAGTTTATTCTGAAGGACTTAAAGGAAGGTGATTAAAATATTAGAGATATTGACATTGTCTGAAGAGATCTCCTTGTATTTATTTCTTTTAAAAAATCCACAATATTACCATAGCCAGACCCTATTATGCTATTGTAATCATAGTTGAACTAAGAAGGGTGATTAACGATAGCAATTTATTGTATCTGAGGAGGAGAGAAAATAGGAGATGTTGTTGTTATCATAAATCATATCGTAAATAACCAAAAAGAAGCACTCAGAATGCTTGTGTAGTGTCAGCAGCCAGCCCTTTCAGGCACGCCAGCCCAGGATGTAGCCATAGAAACCCCAAAGTCATACTGTTATCTTAGCCTTGCTGCAGTTATGTGATACAACAGTATTAACATATAGATTAGGCCATTTATAATACCAGGTGTCATTTCAGGTTGGCTTGCTTATATAGCATTTTAGTTTTTTATTGTGCAGAATGTTAGTGAAATAGTGCTTTTCTGCAGGTCAGTGTTTATATAGGTATTTATAACACATCAGCTTCACTCTGCTGTCAATTTATTGTTATTGATTGGTTGTACTGTATGAATTGTCCTTGCCTAATTGTCTTGTCTTTGCTAGTCATTTCATTTTTTTAAGTAAACAGGTTTGTTTAGAAAATACCTACACACTTATACATGTTGAGTTGTGTTTCAAGGGTCTAATTTCAGTCCCATTATAGACAGGACAATTTTTAAAATATTTTATGAGGGCACGTAGATGGGATTCGAAAAAAATTTTTGGCCTCATTTGGAACTAAGATAAAATGATGGAATGGGTTGTTTTAATATTGCTGCTCTTCTTGCATTTCCCAGGCATCCAGTGTCTGCCTGTCATCCTCCAACTGCCCTAGACACGCCCCCCAACAGCAGCAGCCCACCAGAGCCTCCCCCTCTTGGCAGCACCCTGGGTTCCAGACCCTCTCCATCCTCAGCATTCCGTCAAATTACTTCACTGAAGTACCATTTACTCAGAGTCTCCTTACCTCAAAAATTAGGATAGAATCATTCACGTGTCAGCTTTACAGTCTTAAAAATATTTTGGCAGCAACATCTTAAAGATACTGCCCTTATCCAAGACATAAATCAAGTGGTCAGAATGCCAAGCACTGTAGCATGTGGTCAGTGAGATATTTAGGGGCAGAAAGAACTTTGTCCTGCCCTTTAGATCATCCCCCTGCATGTGGAGATGGCCCTAATATTAGAGACCTTCAATTCTTCGAAGCAGAAGTCAGATGTCAATACTTGTGTGTGTGTATTTTTTTTTACTTTTATTTTTAAAATTTTTTATTGGAGTATAGTTGATTTACAGTGTTGTGTTAGTTTCAGGTGTACAGCAAAGTCATTCAGTTATACATATACATATATCTACTCATTTTTTTTTTAGATTCTTTTCCCATATAGGCCATTACAGAGTATTGAGTAGAGTTCCCTGCGCTGTACAGCAGGTTCTTATCAGTTATTTATTTTCTGTATAGTAGTGTGTATATGTCAGTCCCAATCTCCCAGTTTATCCCTTCCCACCCCCGCACCCCCCAGTACTTCTATTTTGCAGATGGGAAAACTTAGGTCTGAGAGAGTAAATGGGCTGTGCTAGGTCGAACTGTGGCTCTGGTAATGGACCCCAGATATAGTTTCCATCCACTTCCTCTCTAGTTGACCTTGGGATTTCTGTCCTCGTATCCCTGGATGTGGCTACGTACATGCCTTGTACCGATCCTTGCCGGATCGGTTGGCCACAAAATGTAGTTGCACTTGAACGGATGGCCACAAAATGTAGTTGATTCTTCAGGATAGGAAGTCATGTCTTATTTGACTGTATGTTCCTAGAATCTAACATGGTGCTCCCTGCACTGGTGTTCACAAGGCACTCGGTAGGTGAACGAATGATTGAATGATGAGTAAGGAGTGAATGAATGAATGTAAGTAGTATGGAATCACTTAAAGTAACTGGTTGTAATAAACATACCTAGTATAGAAAGATGTTTTTTGAAAAATGTGCATTTTAAATGAATCCTTTCATATCTGTTATAAAAACATCAGTGTGCATAAACTAAAAAGACAGTAAGAAAGTTCATGTCATCGTTGCTAGAAATTAATTTCTGTATGTGTATTTCCAAAACATTACAGGAAATCTAGTTTTAAATACATTTAATTTTTGGTGAAACATATACAGATAGCATTTTATTGTCCCTACAAAGTTCAGTAGCACAAGTATATTTTCTGCTTAAGATCATGAATCTGTGTAGTTAATGAGATAAGAAGCTTTCATGCCTTTGCAATTTCCTTTTTTTCCTAATGTCCATGAGCTTTTAAGATTATAGTGTTTCTTTAAAGGCATTTATTATTCTAGTTAAAAAGATTTTTTTTTAAGATATTTTATTCTAAGTCAATATTTATAGTAGCTTAGAACTAACCCCTAAAAATCCTTTTGGTGTGTTCAGACCATATTGCCTTGTTTCGGTTTTGTTCGATAAGTTTGGTAAAGAAGTGCGTTTTGCTCATTACTCCTCCGGGAAGTATAGGGAGTGTAGATTACTTATTTGTGTCATTAATGAAGGAAAATTGGAATGGAGTTTGTATTGTCTCCCTCCACTCCTCTCAATATTTGTGAAGTTTTAAAAAAAAGATGGACATGGGACTTCCTTGGCGGTCCAGTGGTTAAGACTTCGCCTTCCAGTGCAAGGGGTGCAGGTTCAGTCCCTGGTCGGGGAGCTAAGGATCCCACATGCTGCGTGGCCAAAAAACCAAAACATAAACCAGAAGCAATATTGTAACAAATTCAATAAAAACTTTAAAATTGGTACACATCAAAAGAAAATATTTTAAAAAAATAAACATTTAAACAGTAGAAAATAAGTTCTTAGTTTTCTGGAAATAAAAAAAATCTTTAAAATACTTCTCATATCGTAACATCACTCTTTTGACTTTCGAGCACAGATTTTATTCTTGTGTCTATATTTGTTTTAAATTAGAAAGAGCTTGTGACTCAAAAAATTTTTTTTGTTTTTTTTTGCGGTACACGGGCCTCTCACCGTTGTGGCCTCTGCCATCGCAGAGCACAGGCTCCAGACGCACAGGCCCAGCGGCCACGGCCCACGGGCCCAGCCGCTCCGCGGCACGCGGGATCCTCCCGGACAGGGGCATGAACCCGCGTCCCCTGCATCGGCAGGCAGACTCCAACCACTGCGCCACCAGGGAAGCCCCTCAAAAAATTTTTTATACTGTTTTTTATACCTTTATATAATAACATGTCAAAAGATAAAGTATCTTGTAATATTAAACTTCTGTTAACCAAATTATATGCTATTTTATAGTAAAACTGTTTTCATGGATAAGTATAGGAAAATGCTAAAAACCATTTTTAGGATATTTTACAGATTTTTGGTGAATCATGCTCATTATACACATACACACAAGGAATACTTCATTGCTGTTCACCTGTAATCAAACTGAGATTAACCTTCAGGTGGGGGTTTGGATGATGGTAAAGAATAAACCATTCAGTAGCCATCACATATTTATCTTACTCCAAACTCTTAGAACACAGAATTAAAATAACTCATGTAATAGAAAGCCAGACACTGGTTATGCAAAATCACCAATTAAGTCTGTGTTTGAGCAAGCATAAGCTAGATCAGTTGTATTCATTTGTTTGCATTTTGTAATATTTTAAAAATAAAATATATTCACTCAAGTGGAAAACTTTAACACTGTGGAGAATGGATTAATAAGTGTGGTACATTTTTACAACAGTGAAAATGAATGCACTACAGCTACCTGAGTGGACATAGGTGATGCTCAGAAACATAATGTTAGGGGCAAAAAAGCTGAAGAACGTTATAGTATGATACCACGTATATAAAGTTCAAAAACAAGTCACTACATACAAATGTGGTAAAACTGTACAGGAAACAAAGAAAGGAAAGATATAGAAAGACCAGTAGTTACCTGGAGATGGGGGTGAGAGTGGAGAGAGGAGAGGATGAATTAGAAAGGAACCAAGGGGCGTTGTGGTGATGATGCTAATGCTGTCTTCCGGAAGTCGACAATTGTTTTACAGGTATCCGTTCACTATTATGCTTTATGCATATCACTTATACGCTCTGCAATGTACCAGATAATTTCTAATTCAGAAAATTGTTGTAAATATTTTCACACTTTAAACATTTCACACCTGTTCTTATTAAAGCTGAAGGCTTTCTCTTCCAGCAAAATTCCCTTTTCATTTTGATTAATTTTGATGCTGCAATTGAAGCTTTCTTATAAAATCTTTAAGCGTAAAAAAATTGTAAATTAAAAGTAAACATTTATATATTTAAGTATGCCTAAAATCAGCTCTTGTAATAGTTTATTTTTATAATTCATTTATATTCCTCTAAACCACATAAAGCTTCTAGAGGCATACAAGTTAACAGCAGGGACTTGAAATAAACAAACAAAAAAAAGAAACCATAAAAATAAAATAACAGAATTGGAGTAATCCCTCCTAGCTTGTGGAGACCGCTTTGAATTAAGTTTTATGTTAAATTTTTCTCACTTAAATGTAAGCAACAACCATTAATTTTTAAAATATTTTTCTGAGGTACTTGAGCTCCAAATTCTAAATGAACCAGTCTGTTTTCTAAAGTATTTGCTGGAAAAACAGTCCCATTTTCCATAGCCCAGTGTGACACACATCCTGCAGTTCAAATGCCTATGTGGTAGTCATCTTGCCAGTTCCAATTTGATAGAATTACTGGCAAAGTAGTACAGTCTTAAACACTATGTGTAGAAACCCAGTGCTGAGTTGAGCTAACAGTAGTGATGGGGAAAACACATGAAAGGAAACAGAATAGAAAACAGTTCACAATTCTGATCTGGAGAAAGAGGGGAAAGTGCAATAGCAGCATGGCGTGATGTTTCTCACTTGGGTGACTGGATGGATGACAGTATTATTCTCGAGTAATGGTAGCAATAATTGTGTCTCCAGTTTGTCTTGTTCTCTGTAGTTTACAAAGCGCTTTCAGGAACATTACGTCTTCCCCCCTCAGTGTTGCCCTTGGAGGGACTTCCGCTGTGAGCCTTTGTTCTCGCTGCCCTCGCATTTGACTTTGTTCCTGAGTCCTCCCCTTGAAAACTGTTACCCCCCTTGATCTCTTTGACCTCTCCTGATTTCTCTAGTGCCTCCTTTTCTCTTTATCCTTAGAATATCTAAACCTGACTACCCTGATTGCTCCCTTGCTGACATTATCCATTATTGTGATTTCATTGAGCGCAGCAAAGGTTTCTCTAACACCCTGTCCTGTTTTCTGAATAGTGTATCTCAAGGATTGAGCTAATTCATAATCATCTTCCTTCTCTATTTCTTTACTTCCTGTTTGTATGAATGACTGCATTTCTCACTCACCAGGGCTGAAAGCCTTAAACCTGTTTGAATCCTTCCTCCACTCTTATACCTAATCACTTATCAGATTCTGTTCATTCTCTCTTCAGAATATCATCTACCTCTTACTCGTTACCGCTCTTCTAGTTCAGACCTTTCTTGTCACTTCCCTACATCATTTCATAACCCCTAACCTGTCACCTCTCCATTAGTATCCATTACCTCCCATCCATCATATATGTTCCTGCCAGAGTAATTTTGCTAACATACACTCCAGTCATTTTTCTCCCTTGTCTAAAAATCTTTACAAGGTCTAATCTACCACTAGAATAAAGATCATGTTTGTTTTTCTGGAATTCAAAACTTCTAGGATCTGGATGTAAGCTTGCTAAACTTACTTTCTCCTATTTCCCATCTTGCACCCTACCTTCCAGACAAATTATTCCCTGGTTCTTATACAACTTCCTATGTGCACCCCTCCATCTCTGTGTCATCTGTTCCTACATCCTGTACTTCACCATTATCAATCTCCAAATATCCAAAATGCTACCTGAGTAGTCAAGTGTGTCCCAGATCTTTGGCATTGAGGTATTCTGTTTCTCCTTTGAACTGCTGTGGCACTTCATCTCTCTTATGCTACTAATCACTTTCTATGTGCTAGACACTTACACGGTGACTCCTGCTGAACTGTATGCTCTTTCAGGTCGTGGTTTATTTCTGACTTATTCTGTAGCTCTTTCAGCCTTTACCATTGTGCATTGCGTATGGTAGATGCTTAGTTAATACGTGTGGAGAGAAATAATCTGACCCCACAGCAACTCAGTCAAGTGGGTAGGACAAGTAACGTCAGCCCCTTTTGAGAGGTCAGAAGACAGCCTCAAGGAGGTTAAGAGATTGCCTTAGGCCTGTTGCTTTGTGATGCCTGAACGCCTGCTGAAACACCAAGCCAACGTTTCCTTCATGTCCCCACACTGCTTCTCTAAGTGGCTGTCCTCAAGCCAGCAGAATAGAAGACACAATAGCGTATGAATGGTGTCCGGGTTGGAGATTTACCTTTTCCAAACTCCAAGAATTAAAATATGTTATGAAGGTTCTTTTAAAAAGTATTCTTTTCTGTCATTTCTGAGGAAAGTAGTCATATACTAACCCATCTCTTGATTTTTTTAAATATTTATTTTATTTTTTTATTTATTTTCCTTATTTTTTTGGCTGCGTCATCAGGTCTTGCGGCACATGGGATCTTCATTGAGGCATGCAGGATCTTTCATTACGGTGTGTGGTCTCTTGTTGCAGCACCCGGGCATCTCTCTGGTTGTAGCGTGAGGGTTTTCTCTCTCTAGTTGAGACGTGTGAGCTCCAGCGCGCATGAGCTCTGTAGTTTGCGGCATGCAGGCTCTCTCATTGAGACGTGCGAGCTCAGTAATAGTGGCGCGTGGGCTTAGTTGCTGTGCGGCGTGTGGGATCTTAGTTCCCTGACCAGGGATCGAACCCGCATCCCCTGCATTGGAAGGTGGATTCTATACCACTAGACCCCTGGGGAAAGAGGTAGGGGTGTGTGTGTGTGTGTGTGTGTGTGTGTGTGTGTGTGTGTGTGTGTGTGTGTGTGTGTGTACACGTGTACATAAGAGGAGGCAGAAAACAGAAAGGCAGTATTTAGTCAAGTTAGGAAAAGAATTAATTAAGGAAGCAGAGGGCAAACAGGAAATCCTTAGCAAACTCCAGATCCTGCATTTAGAGCCACACCACTAGAAAGGAAAACGGTTTGTATATCTCCTGTCACTGGTTGCCACTCTTCAAAGCACGACAGCATGCAAGTTTGGAAGGTTCTAGAAAACTTACCACTTTACTCTCTAACAACTGTCAATAATTTCCTTTCTTTCTTAGAAATCATGTTTGAAGCATTGTTTTCATTTCTTAGGTTTTATATATATGTATGTTCTAATACTTCATTTTTCTTCCTTCACCAGAAGAAGAAGAAGAGCAGGTGCCCACCGATGGGGGCACATCAGCAGAAGCCATGCAGGTTCCCTTGGAAGAAGATGATGAACTGGAAGAGGAGGAAATTATCAATGATGAGAACTTCTTGGGTAAGAGACCGCTGGACAGTCCGGAAGCTGAAGAAATGCCCACGATGAAGCGGCCACGCCTGCTAAGCACTAAAGGGGATGCCCTGGACGTGGTGTTACTGGAGGCTCGAGAGCCACTCAGCTCAATAAACCCCCAGAAGATCCCACCAATGCTGTCCCCCGTCCACGTCCAGGACAGCACGGACCTAGCTCCTCCGTCACCAGAGCCACCAATGTTAGCTCCAGTGGCAAAATCACAGCTGCCAACTGCAAAACCGTTGGAAGCAAGGTCGTTTACACCTAAAACAAAGACTAAAACCAGTTCTCCAGGGCAGAAGACTAAATCACCCAAAATGACTCCATCACCAGCAATGGTCGGAAGTCCTATTCGGTCTCCAAAAACCATATCCAAAGAAAAGAAGTCTCCTGGACGTTCGAAGAGCCCCAAAAGCCCCAAGAGTCCCAAGGTCATCACTCACATTCCCCAAGTACCCATCAGACCTGACACCCCTAACAGGACTCTTTCAGCTACAATAAGTGAAAAAATTAGTAAAGAGACCATTCAGGTGAAACAAATACAAACAGCCCCCGATGCTGGGAAACTGAACCATGAGAATCAGCCGAAAAAGGCCGTCGTGACTGATAAGACCATCGACGACTCTATTGATGCTGTGATTGCACGGGCTTGTGCTGAACGGGAGCCAGACCCTTTCGAGTTTTCTTCTGGGTCCGAGTCAGAAGGAGACATTTTTACCAGCCCTAAGAGGATTTCAGGTTCAGAATGTGCTACCCCAAAAGCTACCACTTCCTCCAGCAACTTCCCCAAGTCCGGGTCCACCCCTCTCCCTCTTTCAGGCGGAGCTTCAAGTTCTGACAATTCCTGGACAATGGACGCATCCATCGACGAGGTGGTCCGGAAAGCCAAGATGGGGACCCCTCCCAGCGTGCCCCCCAGCTTCCCTTACATCTCCTCCCCTTCAGTCTCTCCTCCCACCCCTGAGCCACTGCACAAGGTATACGAGGAGAAACCCAAAGCGCCGGCCTCCACGGACGTCAAAAAGAAGCTGAAAAAGGAAATGAAGACGAAGATGAAAAAGAAAGAGAAGCAGAGAGATAAGGAGAGGGACAGGGACAAAAGCAAGGAGAGAAGCAAAGAGAAGGAGAAAGGGAAGGAGACCAGCAAGGAAGCCAAGTATCCCTGGAAGGACTTTCTCAAAGACGAAGAGGCAGATCCCTACAAGTTTAAGATAAAAGAGTTTGAAGATGTGGATCCAAAAGCAAGACTGAAAGATGGAATGGTGAGAAGGGAAAAGGAGAAGCACAAAGACAAGAAGAAAGATAGAGAAAAGGGCAAAAAGGATAAAGAGAAGCGGGACAAAGAGAAAACGAAAGAGAAAGGCCGAGAAGAGAAGCTGAAGGCTGCCCCAGTCCCCCTGGTCCTGCCCCCCAAGGACATGGCGCTGCCCCTGTTCAGCCCCGCGGCGGCCGTGAGGATCCCGGCCATGCTGCCCTCCTTGACACCCATGCTTCCCGAGAAGCTGTTTGAAGAGAAAGAGAAGCCCAAGGAGAAGGAAAGGAAAAAGGACAAAAAGGAGAAGAAGAAAAAGAAAGAGAGAGAGAAGGAGAAGGAGAAGAAGGAGAAGGAGAGGGAGAAGGAGAAGCGAGAGAGAGAGAAGAGGGAGAAGGAGAAGGAGAGACACAAGCATGAAAAAGTAAGCACTTTATCCTTGGGGGCCCTGTCTCATCCAAGTTCTATTGAAAGCACAGGTAAACAAAGCCAGCAATTGTCTTTTTCGGATGTAAATCACCCACAGCTTAACTGGAAACACGTCTGTAATGCGTTTACAAAGTTTAATTTTAATTCTCAAACCCATAAACTTGTCATCAACCCCCCTCCCCATACGCTGGAAAACGTTAAAAATTCATAGCCTAAGAGCAATCTCATCACAGACCATCAGCTCTGTGTTAACCACACTAATCTCTGGCAGTTTGAAAAGATCTGTAATCTTCAACAGTGAATAATATTTTTGTAATTATCAAGTCTGCAGCATACTAATTTGTACCCAAATATTAGATACCAGGGAAAGGCAGCACCCAGTTTTCTAAGAGCAGGTAAAACCATGGCGCTGTCCTAAGAGGACAGCAAGGCCCATGGAGTCCTTGCTCACTGACTCAGTTTTGTTCGGTGAGCCATTTTTGCAAGTATTTAAGGTTATGCCTGTCTTCTACTTCCTGTAGCATCTCTTATCCTTCTATTTTCTGCCTTTTTTTTTTTTTTTTTTTTTCTCTTTTGCGATACGCGGGCCTCTCACTGCTGTGGCCTCTCCCGCTGCAGAGCACAGGCTCCGGACGCGCAGGCTCAGTGGCCATGGCTCACGGGCCCAGCCGCTCCGCGGCATGTGGGATCTTCCCGGACCGGGGCACGAACCCGTGTCCCCTGCATCAGCAGGCGAACTCTCAACCACTGCGCCACCAGGGAAGCCCTGCTTTCTTTTTTTTAACAGGATATTTTAAAAATTTTATTTATTTATTTTGTTTGTGGCTGCGTGTGGGCTTTCTCTAGTTGCGGCAAGCGGGGGCTACTCTTCGTCGCGGTGCGCGGGCTTCTCATTGCAGTGGTTTCTCTTGTTACAGAGCACGGGCTCTAGGCGTGCGGGCTTCAGTAGTTGTGGCACGCGGGTTCAGGAGTTGTGGCTCACAGGCTCTAGAGCACAGGCTTAGTAGTTGTGGCGCACAGGCTTAGTTGCTCCACGGCATGTGGGATCTTCCCGGACCAGGGATCGAACCTGTGTCTCCTACATTGGCAGGCGGATTCTTAACCACTGCACCACAAGGGAAGTCCCTCTTTTCTGCTTTAATAAGATTAGGACACGTCTCTGAGTATCTAGCTCATCTGGCAGCGTGGTTGGTGGGTAGAAACTAATTCTAAGTATTTTCCCATGTAAGTAAATCAGGCTTCCGTAGAATATAGCCAAAGAAACTGATGTTCATCGTGCACTTTGTAGCAAGCAGGACCTCGATCCTATGGGCACAAGATGCGACCTCTGCTTTTATAGCTTTGCTCTCTCTCCACAGTTCTTTGGGTTATAGTGGTTGACTTGTTGATGGAGAAATTTATTTTAAACTTTCTTAAAAAGTGTCTAAGTGTCTGATGCCATACGTACAGATCCTCAGGTAGCCTTTCCCTGCCCTCTGGGAGCATTCCTCTTTGAGGGTGGCTACAAAATCATACCTAGTAATTTTTTCCACATGATAAAATATGCTGTATTTGACCTACAGCAGCTCCATTATCCATACTTTTGCAGTGTTTTCCATTTCAGACTTAACTGGGAAGATTAGTTTAGCTGACAAGCTAGGTAACCTCTCACATTTTTCTGCCTAACTTTTTTCTTTCTCTGTCCCCCTTGGCTATTATTCTAAAATATAAGGCAGTGGAATGGAACTTCTGATATTAATAACCGAACATCAGCAAGTTAGTAAGACACAGAAATCCAACTCTTTTTTCCATTTTTGAAGTCACTTTATCATTGTGTTATTTTTCCATGGTACCCGGAAGATTTTAAAGCACTTCCACGTACCTTAGTGTCTCCCCCGACACACCCGTCACACAGGTCCAGCAGATATTATTATCAACCTTTATGGATGAGAAACAGCCTGAGTGACTTGTCCAGGATCAAGGTCACACAACCAGCAGGAGCCGGGTCATTTACACACAGACTTACTTCCTGTTAGAAATGTTTACGGCTGGTGATCCTGCCCGGCAGCGATTAGCCGCTTACCCATCGGGTACCTAGTAACTTGGCAAGTGAGCCCTCAGCACATCAGAGTACTGTTGCTTTCATCACCATCTTACCTCTGGAAAGTCAGTAGAGGTGTTTCAGAGGCCACTGTGAACTTCAGTAAAGCCCATCAGGTTAGCTGGTAACAGCGGCCCATGCTTTTCCTCAGCACCTACCTGACTTTGGCAAGGACATGTCTCTCAGACCATCTTGGCTAGAGGCAAAGGGTCAGTTATGAGTCGCACAGATTTCACCTAACAGAGGAATACAAGTCCTTGTATCAGTTTTGATGGTTATGGATCAGTTTTTAAAGATAAAAACTTACAAAAGTCAGCTATCAGGGCTTTAAAAATAATAAACGTAATTGTCTCTGGAGTTAGGAGCTCCCATCCTGACTTTTTCAGCCCTGTGAACTTGGGCAAGTGGCTTAGGTGAGGATTAAATGAGATAACATCTGAGACCTGCTTAGTACCATTTCTGGCACATAAGTAAATGCTGAATAAGTGGAGAAGACGGTGATGGGGATGGCGAGTGTTATTATTCCATTTTGAATCAACCCCTAAAACATAGAAACCTGAATAGAGGCGGCTGCTTCATTGGGCCCTGGTGACTGACCTGTGTGTGACAGGGTGAGTCAGCTGTGGTTCCAGTGTTGAAAAATTATGTCTGCTTCCTGGGCATCCTTTTAAATTTTAGCCCTTTGCGCAGCTAGGAAAGGGTAAATCTATTGTAACCTGTGGGATGCCATTGACAAGGAGTAGAAATTGAGATATTAACTTAAACATTAGGACTTCTCTTTTTTCAACCCCACTTAATCCCACAAGTATCAAGCCATATGAGTAAATGAAAGTAGACGTGAAATTGAGTTGCATATGATCTAAGAATTTTCTTACATACGCACAGAAGACAACAAGAGTAAATCAAAACAAGGCGTATATAAGCTGCCCCAAGAAAACGTCTGCAGTCAGAAGGCCGAGGGCCGTGGTTTCCTTCCTCCGGCTCCTCAGCAGCTCACAGAAGCAACTGTCCTGGACACGGACCTGGATCAGCAAGCAAGGGCATTTTTTTTTAATTAAAAGAAAAATCTCCCCATATTTACTTTACCTACCTATAAAGTTTTTACCAGTCATACCCACTTTTATCAATACAAGAACCAATAAAGATCCCATTAATTAAACGGGAATCTGCATGGTAGTTAGAAAGAGCCTTGGGGTTTGGAATCAGGCAGATCTGAGGCAGGTGTTTTAGTTCTTTAATCCATAGGCATTTCATCTTTATTTTTCATTTTATTTTATTTTATCTCTTTGGCCGCACCATGCGGCATGCGGGATGTGCCCCGACCAGGGATCGAACCCACACCCACTGCAGAGGAAGCATGGAATCTTAACCACTGGACCGCCAAGGAATTTCCCAGCATTTCATCTTTAAAGTGGGATATGATAATCACACTTTTTAAAAAACTGCAGACAGTAATAGTTAACATTTATTGAGTATTTACTGTATGCTAAACACCATATATAAGTTTAGTTCCTTATCACAACTCTATCAGGTAGATACTGTAATTACTGTCACTTTAAGATAAGAATCTGAGGCTTAGAGAGATGAATAAACTTGCCCAGGATCACACACCCAATAAGTGGTTGAACGGGAACCACAATTTCAACCCGGGCCATCATCAGCTACTATAACTAATGTTCTTAACCACTCTCCTTTCCTACATTTAAATTAAAAATGGATTAAGTGAAATAATTTATGGCACCTGGTTCAGTGATGCCCCCTCAGAAGGAAAAATCGTTTTTCTAGTAGTGGTAATAATCCAGCATATGGCGATTCATGCAGTCTTCTAATTCGCCTTATGGGCAGCTAGTGTGCATCAGTCAGGGTTAGGAGCGTGCTCTTTCATCTGTTGCACGTAGAACCAAAGTAACTTTTTATGGAAAACATACTAAGAGCAACGTGTTAAACGGTCACAAACTTGACCATAATAACTTTAGCTGTGATAAACCTAATAGAAAATTTCAGAGCAGTTTAAATTTTTGTTATAATTTTGTGTTTGTGTTTGTCAGTGTATGTATTACATGACTTTATTTCAAACCCTGGCTCTTTTTACTTGTGGCATTTTCAGTAAAAAAATAAATAAGAAAATGTCTCATTTATGTTAGTGGAATTGAAGGTTCATATAACCTGTATAGAAGACAAGCCAAAATCCATCTGTCGAACTTGGAAATATGTCTTTATGCTCTTATTGGAGTATGATCTGAGAAGACCTGGTAGAGTTTCACCCCAAAATGATGACGTCACAGACTGTAGATAAAAAGGCCCAGTACTGGGCCTTGAAGAGCCTGGGCTTTGGCAGTCAGACTGACCTGGTTTTTGGTCTCAGCTCTGCCACTTCTTAGTTACTCACCAGCCTCTCCTAACCTCTGACCCTCTGCTTCCTTCACTCTCTACCTCCTCCCATTCGACACCGGGAAGAGACCGTGTCATTATAAAGTATGCTTTCCCTCTGTTTAAGAACAATAGTTTTTATACGTGCTCTAAGAATATTTTGGCTTAAAAGGCTTTCTCTTCTGCCTTCTCATAGGAAACACTGAGTGAAGACTAGTTTGTGTCATTTAAGATACATGGACTCTGACAATCCAGTTTCTTTACAGTAACCAAGAATGCTGATGATCAACCCAGAGATAATTGGGGTCTGTTTATAATGGAAAGCTCATACTTCTATAATGGAGCTCCCCGCGCCCCCCCCCACCCCCCGTTTTTCTCCTGCTGCCTGATCACTTGTTTTATTTGAGCTAACATTGGCAATTGAGTGAGCTAACCTGGTGGTAAATGACATCAGCACACACTTGGTATTTAATGAGTGAGTCCGCTTGGTCCTTGTCAGGCCTGGCCGACAGCTCTGAGGGTTGAGAAAACTGCACAGGGAGGTAGGGTAACTTGCGGACAAGCTGTGACATGACCCAGGCCTGTCTGGTTAAAGCCCGTGGGCTTCTCAGGCCCACGATGGAAGCTGGTGAGGGGGATGAGAATGGCTCACAATCTAGAGTAAAGAGCCATCGTGATTTTTAGAAAACTTTAGTCCCTGATCAGCCCATAGTGAACTCCCGTTCAGCTGCCGTATTTTAAAGGACAGGCAGTGGCGGTCCTCAAAGCTTGAATGATTTCAGTCATCAGAACAATTAAAATGTCTCATGTTTCTCCAGTCTATCCCCAAATCCCTTAGCATCTGCCCCGAAATAGTCTTTTATTGAACTTTAAACAGTTTGTTTTTTAGAGAATGAGAAGTGGTCTCCCCGGTTTGTGCCTTTGACAGAAGGTCTCCATCGTCTTTCCTTTCTATGTAAAGTACTGTTGACTCGTTTCCAGCCTTTTCTCATCAGCTTTCATGATTAACTAGTGAAATGAAGGGTTTTCAGTAAATAAAATAACCCCAGTAAGAAGGGGGAAATATTCCCTGCTGTTTCTTATAACTATTTGTTCCAAGGGGAAGCCAGTAACTTAATGTTTAAGTGAGTATGTTTGAATTTATCAAAGTTTCCTGAAGTCCATCCCCAAGGCTTCAGAGGAATGAACTGAACACTTACTGAAAGCCCGAGTCCTGTTTCATTGTCCTCGCGGGATCCCACTTGTTATACTTCACCACAACCGTAGATCTTCTGTCTGTTGAATATTTTAAACAGTCTATCAGTGTTAGACTATGTTTCTGAATGGAAATAATGTACAGACCTTCATCGTTAAGAAAGATAACAGGATGGTTACCATTTGTTATAGTTCAGCATCTAGAATATTTGGTTTTTAAATTCCACTTTTCACCAGTAGTATTTCTGGGTGTTTTTCTGACATATTAGCATAGATAGACATCTGAACTAGTGCTGGCTGAACTTGCTGCCACCCTACCTAGCACACATACATAGGTTTTTGTTTGTTTTTTTTTTAATGAAAGAAGTTTAACATTTAAAAAAATAGGAAGTAAAACTTGGCCAGATTATATTGACAAAGCTGCCCATTACCTTTGCAGAAAGTCCCTGTCAGAAGATAAACTTTAAAGCTGGAATGCATGAAAGAGTTCCAAGATAGAATTTAAATTTAAACTGATTCCTTATAGATAAGCTTTTTAAAAATCCACCTCTTTGCTTCAAGTCAGGATTTTAAAAATAAATTTCCCCTTTAAATCTCTTGAGCGATTTTCATTTTTTGCAAGGCCGCACTGCTGGTGTCCTGGAAAAATGGAGAGTTAGAGCTTTATCAGTTGGTGCCCTGAGGTATGTGGCAAAGAAGCTAAATCCTTGAAGATTAGCAAAAAAAATGCAGCACATGGCAATAAGGGGCTTATATGACTACTAGTATTAGTTCAGGTGAAAGAAGTATTGCTTATACATAAAACTGGACAAATCCACTGACAATGTATTTTTAGTTAGCTACAAAGGAGTCTTATATTACTGGACTTTGCCTCTTTGGTGAATTGGGAAGCTTAGTAATCCACTGTAAATGCTCTTCTGCGTGCCCCAATTCTCAGCATCGCTCTAAAGTACTGTTCTTTTATTTTAACCCTTACAAGCTCTTGTTTCCCCCAGATTTTTGCTTCATGCCAATAAAAGATGGCAGTAAATAATTGAAGTCATTGTCATCTAGTGTGTTGATTGCTGGAACGGACACATGAGAAATTATTTCATGATTGTAGGAAACATCCCTGTGTTTTTATTTGGGTGGGCATTCAGATAAAGTTAACATAAACAAAAGTCTGGTGAGAAATTTTTATTTAGAAACTGTACTTTCTATATCTACATTGTTAGCATTCTTATTGGTCTTTTTCTATGCTTGCTTGAATTTTATCTTTAAGTTAAATCTGCTTTAACTTCTTTAAAAATGAAATTAAAGTATTTAACTATTTTTAGGTAGGGTTGCAATATGTCCTGGTTTGCCTGGGACAGTCCAGTTTACACCTGTTACATGGTGTAAATAACATAGAGAAAAAAATATATTTTACAGTGTACCCTAGACATCTCACAAGTATATGTCATTCATCATAAAAGACATTGACAAAGAGACTAAATAGCTCCATGCAAGACATCAGCATTACCAGAAAAAAGGACTCAGAAATCTTTGGCAAAGAGTCACGAGTCGTATGGTAGAACAGAGGATGAATTTGGTGCCAGGAGAACTGGATTTCAATCATTTACTTACTAACTTTGTAACTGGCCAAACCACTTAATCTTTCTGAGCCCTTAGTACATGTGAGTAATTATAGCTTCCACACCTACCTTATAGAGTTGTGAAGATCAGATTGGATTATGTATATGGGACACGCTTTGTGAAGTGCTATACCGGTAGGTTATAATTATTGTGTAGTGTGGTAATAGCAGTGGACCAAAATACAATGTGAAGCATAATAATAGTGAAGAAGATTTTTTGAAAGTTAGGGCAAACAGCTTTATTTTTTAATAAAGCTTAAGAAAGTATTATTTAAGTGCTTCAATAATAGTATTGTGGGTTGAAGGAACATGGAATATTACTCCCAGTACTCAGGTCAATTAGGAGTGTGTGACCCTAAAATTTTTTAGAATTGAAGAAATATAGGAACTTTATATAATTTTTCATTCTCTGAATAAAAAAAAATTGTATTCAGTCCTAGTTTTGCTATTTTTGTGACCTGAAAACAGAAAAGGAAAAAGAAACAGGAAAGAAAGGAAAAATGGTTGCTTCATGTATGATCAGTTTCTCTGTAAAATGGAAACCATACCCCAACCTGTTTGTTAAAGAACCTAAATGAGAACATCTGGAAAATAACCAGACACAATGCCTGGCAAACATTAAGTGTTTTATAAATGTTTGTTTTGGATATATTTGTTTATTTTCCCACAGATAACACAGAATGGTGAGAAAAATGTAGAAGCCTTAGTAAGTTTACAAAATAGGCTGGACCACTGGTTTTCAGATTTGTTTAGATATGTAACCCTGTGTTCAAAAAAAATAGAGGAGAAAGTGAACACAAAAATTTTCCATGGGTCTTGCTTTGCCCCCTCCCCAGTGACCCTTGACCCCCGAGGCCTTGAGGAAAACCACTGGACTAAGAACTGGGCAAATAAAAGAGACATCTGCCAAAAGTGAGACCATTTAGAGGAGCAGGTTTTCGTGGGGGAGTTGATAAGTTAAGATTTAGATGTAATGAGATGAAATCCTTATAGGATATTTAGCTGAAAATGTTCAGTGGGCAGCATTATGCTTTGGTCTTAGTTCCAATCAGTGCTGGTCTAGAGAGGGAGATTTTGAAGACATGCCATATTGAAAACTTAGGATTGAGGGAATTCCCTGGCGGTTCAGTGGTTAGGACTCGGTGCTGTCACTGCAGGGGGCCCGGGTTCGATCCCTGGTGGGGGAACTAAGATCCCGCAAGCCACATGGCACGGCCAAAAAAAAAAAAAGTTAAAAAAAAACAACAACTTAGGATTGAAACCATGGACATGGATGAGGTCAGTGGAGAAAGTATGGGAGGACGAGAGGAGAGGACTTTGCTAGGGACAGGGAAGGAGCATGATGAAGACCTCAGTGAAGAAACAGACGGGACATTCGGAAAGATTGAGTGTCTAGAAGGAATAGTTTAGTGGCGTGGTTGGGCCAGAAAGTAGAGTGGAGTTGGGTGAGGGATGAAGGAGAAATGGAGAAATGCAGACGATGAAGTGAAGACTAGAAAATGTGAGAGCTCATCAGTGAGAGGTTGAAGGGGAGGTAAGTTTTTTAAAGGATAGAGTTGAGCGCATTTGAAAGCTAGATGAAAATAATGAGTGGAACTGAGAAGTTGAAGATGCTACAAATAAGGAGGAAGTCTTTCGAAGACTGGAGGAGATGGACCCTAGTGTAATTGTGAATGCAGAGAAGTTTGTAGGGAATTGAAGGAATTCTGCTTAGTGGCCTCAGTATTTTGTCCTGTGGGGTTTGAAGGGCAAAAGAGGAAGGAACTCACGGGATGGGTCTTAAAAGCTGTAAATAATCGCTTCCGATTAATTTTTAAAATATATCTTAAGCACTTATGTGTCAGACCCTATGATAGGCACTGGGAAATAGCAACAAACAGAACAGGCATGGTTTCTGCTCTTAACTAGTTTAGCTGGGAATCCAAATAAGCAGATAGTATTAAAGGCACAGATGAAATTGGAGTTTTGATGGCAGAAGTTTGTACAGTTTTAAATATTTCCTTTGGAATTACTCAGTGCCCTAGAGAATGATTTTAGATTGGTCCTGGACGAATGGTGAAATGACCAAGAGGCAAGGGAGTTGAGGGTGCTTGCAGGATAAGTGGTTCATTCAACAGACATTGGTTGAGTACCTCCTGCGTACCATGCACTGTTCAAGAGAATGATAGAAGTCATCGATCTTGATGTGACGGTGGGATTTAAAAAAAAAAAAACAATTCAGGAAGGGGACAGGTAAAAACATATGAAAAAAAATGATAGATTTGATCAATGTGCAATATATTGATTATATGATATACTATACTGAGCACTACGTTATAAATTCCTTCCCCTTTAGAACCACTGCACTGTTCTGTTATGATTTAACTCTTGAGCTTGAAATATATAAATGAGTGGTTTGCACTAGTTGTCACAGTGACTAGCAGTGTCCTACTGGCATGTAGGGATGTTAAACATGTGGCCGTGCCTGGGACCACCAAGGAACCATCCCACCAAAAATGCTGGAAGACTCTGATGTAGATAATAATTTGAACTGCACATCTCTTGTTCATTTTGCTCATTCAAAATGTCAATTGTTCTATGTAGGATCTTCAAGCCAGAAATTGTGGAGAATCCCTTTCACACCATACTCAATTTGTGTATTCCCTTTCTGATTATTAGCTCAAATATTTGTGAGATCTTCAACTTATTCAGCAGTTATTGCCTTTGCCATAAATCCTTTCTAAATAAATATGTTTTGTCTTGTACAATATTTTAGATCATTTTTCTACTAGCCAAAAAATGGAACAGTTCAGTGCTGTAATTACACTTAGTGTGTTGGTTTTCTTTTATGACATTGTAAACATGAGATGAGTCTAATGTTTTTCAAGACCCATTAATAGATTCATTTTATCTTATAGTGAAGCTATGACTGCATTTTTTTCTGTTTTTGTTAAGTCTGGCAGTTACTTAAACGTTCCACTGAATGACCCAGGTAACAGTTTCTGTTTAAAAATTCTAACAATAAAATCCAAGAAATTAGTCAAAACTAAGAAAATGCAGAAATAACTCCCATATTTACTAGTGTTTAAAGTTTATGGAATTTTCCATGTTGCCTGGTAGCCGTCAGTTGTTGGGAAACAAAACCAAAATAGCCCAGTTTATCTTTACATCTAGCGTTTTAGGCACATTTGAAACTTAAAGGCTTATCAAGTTTGTGGAGATGAGGAAGTAGGAGAAAAGGGAGGAGGTACTTTTGTTGAAAAAAAAGTATTTGACTCTAACATAATATCTTCAACAGATAAAAGTGGAGCCAGTGGTCCCAGCCCCAAGCCCAGTGATCCCCAGATTGACTCTCCGAGTTGGAGCTGGCCAAGACAAAATGTAAGTACAGACGTTTCCAGTTAGAGTGCCATAGATGGAACTTAACCTTCACTACTCTTTCCTAGTGGACTTAATTCTATAGACCTTTTCCCAGTGTGAATATATAGTAGGGTCAAGCTGTATTTTGAAAAGTCTTCATTTTCAAATTTTTATTGGTTTCTTCCTCAGAGTTAATGCTTATTGCTTTATTCAACATATAGGATCCTTTGTGTTTTGGGGGTTTTTTTCTGGCACTTTTTCTCTTTTGTAAAGACTAGCACAGGACATTGTTTCTGCATAGTTTGTAAGGCTCTGGTTATCTGAAAAATAAGAAACTATGTATTGAATGGACTGACTACCATGTTACGCCCAGGTGGATGTAATGTTAAACCTTTTCAAGTGTGTGTTCTCTGTCACCAGGACAAAGAATGAAGATTCTTTTCTTGCTCAGATGGCACATGGTTTTATTCTGTGCATATAAAACAAGGATACTGCCAAAGGCTTGGCGAAACAGTATATAATAGTAACTGAAGTCTGAATTGTCTGCTCTTTTTTTTTTTTTTTTTAAGAGAGAACTGGAAATGTAAACCCCATGTTTACTGTTTATTTTCTTAATTTTCACGGAATCATCACATCCACCCACCCTTCTTCAAAGTAAATTAGTTGGCTATGTTTCTTTTATTCATTTTGAGGGTATGAATTAAGGCCTACAATGCTATTATATGATCCTAATAGGGTAATGAAGCATTGATTTTTTTTTTTTGTAAATCATGTTGAAAATCATTCATCTAAAAATCATATTATACATCATTTAAATGAATTTTACAAGCTCAAAGTACAAGTTTACAACCTTACTTTTTACCAGTAAGCCTGAAAATGGATTAGTTTACACTGCAAACAATCAAATATTATGTAGAAAATAGGCTTACAAGGCATTTAACTTTCATTCAATTTTTAGCCATAAAAATGAAAGTAGTAGCCATGAACTTATTTATTTAGTAGGTACAGTAGACAACAGGAAATTTGCTTTACATTCTCATGGTTGGTTCCATCTTAAAGTTTGTGTGTAGTGTGTATTTTATGCAGCCGCTGCTTCTGTTAGTTCTAAGTGTAATACAACGAAAAATCCCAGCATTATTCTGACGAGAAATTTTAGTAACATCCTTCTCCCTCAACCATCAGAGGACAGAGGGCTAGTTAACAAAGAGACCCAACCAAAATAACTGTACCTACCATCTCCTTGGAAATCCTGTACTTGGGTTCACTACTGTAAAGGGAAGATGTTCTTATTTATCATTGGACAACTACTTTTCTCCTACCCGTTCATATTTATTCCAGTTTTCTCATAACTCACCATTACTTCATCTTTCCTTTCACACAGAAGTTTGGCTTGCTTATTCCTTTAGAGAAATAAGGTTTGTAAAAAGGCACTGATAATGTTCATCTCATCTACCCTTAAGCATCTTTCAGTTATTCTGTTGAGTAATTTCTTTTCCTCTCGATAAATCACTCATATACCTAAGATATTGGAAGATGTGAGAAATAGATCCTATGACTCTGGAACAAAATGTTCAGTATTACGGAAATTATAGTACCCAGACATTCTAGACAAATTGTCCTTGAAAGTATAACTTTATGTAACATGTAAACTTTCTGACATTTAGGTAAATAACTCCCATATCATATGAATAGTCAATCACTTGACCAAAGTCAGACACAAGGAAATACTTATAATGAGCAAAGGAATAACCTAAGTGAAATATATTACATTTTAAACTTAAAAAGAGAGAGAAAAAGAGGCCCAAGTCACATAGCAATAGGATTTTATATAAAATATAAGTTAATGATAAGCGTTGTTTTTTTTTTTAACTTGCTTGTTTTCTGTTTTTCTGTTTTAAATCTAAATCAGGGGTCAGCAAACTATGGCTGTGGGCCAGTCCATCCCACTGTCTGTTTTTTATGACTCACAAGCCAAGAATGTTTGAAAAAAAATTAAAAGAAGGATAACATTTTATGAACATGAAAATTATATGAAATTAAAGTAATCTTTTATTGTCATAGCATAAGGATACATGGCTTATTCCTTGGCAGTAATAATGGAAAAGAGATGGTAGATTTATATAAATGTGCCTTTACTTAGTTTGTATACAGCCGGGGGCGTGTAATGATGCTCTTTTGAAGTGGAATTAATGAGCAGACTCGCATTCAAATGGAGGAGTTTGAATAGTCTATGGGGAGGGGTTGTCTACTGCTAAAGAACAGGCAGAGAATAGAGTCTTTTGAAACTACAGGAAAAAGAAAAAGCTTTACAGCGTTCAAATTTTACACTCTCGTTGGAAGATCTTTAAGGCAATATTTAGTTTCTAAATCTTATAAAGAAATTATGCCTTTGACCCGTGATCCAGGAAGGTACTTTGAGGTTAGATTATTTCCTCTATTCTCTATTATTGTCCCTTGAAGCCATACAGAGGGCCCTTGTTTTCCGCTTCATTTAACGTGCCTGGAAACTGGATTCTAAAGGGTCTGTGGTCAGTCCAGTGCCTCCTTCTGATAGTGTTAAAACTCAGGGTGACTTTACAAGGACCTCAAATTCCTTCAGTAAGTCTCCCAGTAATGGGGACCCAGAGTTCCTGTTAGTCTGTATTGAAGATGAAACTAAAATACTAACCCTGAAGTTACAATCTCAACATCCGTAGTTTGTGGGGGTGATATGAATGGGCAGAAACAATACATTCAAATAAATCATGAAATAACTGAGTCTGGCCCAACAGTCAAGTTTTGCCTTGATGCCGAGAAAGCAGGTAGGTTTCAGCTTGGCCGGGAGCAGCACCTGGAGCCATATGGATCAGGATTTTGAGGTCTCACTGGACTTGGTGACAGAGAGTACAGTGCGTGTAATGCCCACTATGGGATGGGCAAGTGGCAGCACAGTCGCCATGTTATTTGTTATCCCAGTCTTACCATCCCTTTATTTTGAGCAAGTGTGGGAAAATTGGGCTAACTTTCGGCATTTGTTCATTTATTTATTTCTATGAAGGATGTAAATAGAGCAGAGTAACGTGAGGAAGGAAGTACCTTAGTGCGGGACTGTTTAGATAGGATTGTTGGGAGAGACCTGGCAGAACATTAAATGTGTGGTTATATTTATAAAGCTCAAAATTCTGTTAAAGGAGCTTCTCATTAAAAAAGATAACTTTAGGTATTGGTAAAGTATTAAGAAAAAGGTCAAGGCTTGTAAAGATTTGGGGGTGAATAATGGTAGTGCTTAGGGGGTTAAGCGTTCTTTCCCCCTCACATTTCTAAAATGTGTCCTTAATGCTGTCATCTCCCTGGCACTGGGGAGGCAGCTCTGTCCTTTTCTCCATCTGTTCCCTGGCTCTTCCGAGGGTGGAGTGGCTCTCCCGCCAGGAACTTTGGTCTGGTCGGTAGGGTTACTGTATTGGAGAAGTTGGGAGCTGGTCCTGCTCTCAGGACATTGCTGCCCTTATTCAGTGAGCTCACCAGGGAGGGGATAATGAATTGGGCTCCTCCAAAAATCCAGTAAGGCTCAGTTATTGTTCCAGTTAGATACTGTATTTGATCAAGTGACACAGAATCATTTATGGTACCTTTCATGAAAACAATATCATTATCATTAATAATCCTAAATTTTCTTTTGGCTGAGAGGTCACAATAAGTATTCTCTTTCACAAGTTTAATCCTTTTCCCAAAATATGCAAATTATGCTGGGATATTTTTCAATGACCACTTTACTGCTGGAAATTACAGTTTTCTTTCTGCTAACATTTTATCACCACAGCTATGAGTATTATAATACTCATGGTATTATGTATTTCTTATAATTCAGGAAATTCTTTCATTAATCAAACCTCTTTTAACAGAGGTGCTGAAAATCGGACGCTTTTTTTTTTCATGTAAGTAATTCAGTTTTTTTATTGCAGTTTATAGAGTTTAGTTTATGCCTGGGAGGAGGCTTCTTAATACTTGTAATTTCTAAATTATATATGCTATAAAAATGGGAGCTAAAACTTTGCTCATTAATCTTGAAAAATAACGTTCAACCTTTAAAAATGTAAAATATGTACAGGTATTTGTTGTCTTTTTTGTGATCCAAACTTTTCTGATTAACTATTTTTGATAGGACAGCCAGAAATAGAGGGTACCATGGGCAATTACAAAAATAACCATTTAAAATATTTTTAAAGAAAGTAAGCGTTCTATATTTTTATGTAGCCACATTTCACTGAAAGACATATAATAGGTGAAATGTGTATAGTGGTGTTTTAGTGACAAGTTCTTGAGAAAAATAATAGCAAATGATTTATATCTCACTTTCTACATTTCTTCCTACACTTAAAATGTCGTTTATTCATATGTAGACTTTTTTCCAGTCTAAACAAATTTAAGGGTGACTTAAAGAGAGAACATAAAGATACTAGAAAATACTAGGAAACCAAGGCCAAGGAGAGGAAAAAGAAGCAAATGACTGCACATCAAATATGATTATGGCTTCCTGGCAATTAGTGCAGAGTGAAATGCAGTTTTAAAAAGGAAGGTACCTCCTAGTTTCTCAGGAGAGACAAAGTTTTTGAAGACACTAAATTTGAAATTTTATTTCCATAAGGAACCAGATGGCAAGAACACCTTTTTTTTATTTGACTGTTTCTTAAACCAACCCCTGATCCAAGGATGTAACATAGACGCACACTCAGTGAAGGTGCCTCTATAAGGAGTCTTCCCTTCCCTAGTTGAAACACTTTCTCTTTGTATTAGTCAGGACCGTTGGTTGCAAGTAGCAGAAACCCTAATCAAACTAGCTCAAAGAAATTGGCTTTAGGCAAAGTGGTAACAAAGGTTCAAAAAGTGTCATTAAGACTCTGCTCACTTTCTTTTTCTCTGTCTAACCTCTGTGTGGTGGCAAAGATGGTGCAGATTGCTCTTGGCTGGTGTGGTTCTTAGTGCTCACAGGCTGAACTGCCCACCCCGCTTTTCACAGCATGTGCTGTGGGTTCCCATCTAGGAACCAGCCCCAGTGGGAGGGGGGAGAGCCCTGTTAGAAGGGGAAATGTTAGGTTCCAGAAGGAAAGAAGGACTCTCCTACCAGAATAAGGGATGAGGGGCAGGCAAAAACAATTGATATATTTTTATTTTATTTAGGGAAAGGCAATCAGATTCATATTTTTATAAAAGTATACTGAAGAGGCAGGGCAAGGAAGCTTATTGGTTAAAAAAAAAAGATCCTTTAGAAATAAAGTTTAAGAACATTTCAGACCATCATCCTGTCAGATTTGGAAGGCCTTTTGTTCTTCTATTTTTAATTTGTTTCCCTACGGATAAAACTGTCTGCTTTGATTTTTTTTAAAAAAAGAGAGAGAGAGAGAGAGAGAGATTGAAAAGTGTTGATAGTTTTCTTTGTTTTGCCCTGGTTAACTTGCCACTGGTACTGAAACATTTCATAGGTTATTTTGCCTATATTAGAAGCTAACTAACAAGAACAGTGACCCACCCCCCAAAAAAATAAATAAATAAGAATAAAAATCTTGAGTGACTGTATTTAAAATTTATGGCAAATGACTTATTTTTAATGCTAGTGAAAGATGGTAACATTACAAATGAAACTTCCTAGCAGCTGAACAATGAGAACACAAATTGTGGGTGGTATACATTATTCGTGCTAACTTTTATACTTATAAATTCCACAGACCCAAACCCATATATCTCAGTTATAATTCCAAGAGGAAGCAGGTGGTTAAATTTTTTCTTACTCGGGTCTTCAGCCCTTTTCTGATTTTTCCAGACTAGGATATCTTAACCTCCGTATATCACTCTCTCATTTTTACTGAGCTAAAGTTACGATGAAATCCCCAAGTTTAATTTCTTCCTCTGGCACATGGTAGTTTGTTGATTAACACCAAAGATGCAGTGTATTCAAGAGAAGAAAATAGTATGCTGTCAGAAAAACTGGCTTTAGGTTTTGGGAAATGTTTTTACTACCCAGTAAAACAACTGGAAAGATTATAATCAAAGCATTTCCATCTTACTTGTAAACAATTACAGCAGTCCTTACACGGATGCCACATTACAAGACTGGGGAAAATTTACTGGATTCCATTCTAATGCAATTAGAGCTAATTTTGTTCTTTAAATGAATAAAAGGTCAGCTAGTAAATCTAGCTTATCTTGAGTCCAGACTTCAATAAATTGTTTTATTTAATTTGTTGTAAAAGATCTTATCCTTAATGGGTCTAGGTCTTATTAGTTCACTTAGGTTTTAAAATATTTATGACCACCTTTTTAGATATGATTTGAATGATAGTTGGAAAGTTTCTCCCTGCAGTGTTATCAAGGCCCAAGATCACTAATTGAGTGAATATAGGAAGGTACTTAAGATTTGTTATCTAGACAAAGCTGATGCGGACTTCCAGAATTTAAATGTTCTTCAACCTGTGACAGACAGAGGTAATTTAGCTATATCATGGTAACCTTTTGGATACTATCTGACTATAATTTCCCCTACAGATCAAACTACTCACACTTCTAGTGTTTAAAGAGAATGTATACCTACTGATGAGAACACTCTTACTATTACTGACAGCAACATAGAAAATTTAAATTCTTTGCATTCTGTTGTTCCCTGTCTTTTTAGGGGCTATAACATTAAAATACTTACATAGAGACTTTAGAGGCGTAGTGTGATGCTTCTTCCTTCCTGTTGCCACTCCAGCCTTTGTAGCTCGTGAGATGGAAATTTGTGTCACTGCCCGACCTCTGTGATTTAGAACAGGGGTCCCCAACCCCCAGGCCGCGGACCGGTACCAGTCCATGGCCTGTTAGGAGCTGGGCCACACAGCACGAGGTGAGCAGCGGGCGAGTGAGTGAAGCCCCATCTGCCACCCCCTGTCGCTTGAACCAACCCCCTCAACCTGCCCCCCACCCCCCGTCTGTGGAAAAATTGTCTTCCACAAAACCAGTCCCTGGTGCCAAAAAGGTTGGGAATCGCTCATTTAGAATATTGCAGCCTTTTTCAAATGTGGCTGCCGTAGTCTGAACACATGGGTTGGGTTGAGGGACATGTCACCGTGGGGACTGACTAGCCGCGTTACCCCATTTGGATTTACTCTTCTGGGTTCCAGAGCTGCATCTGTCCTCATGGCTTGTCCTCCAGGGTCCAGCAAGGAGCCCAGCATCCCTCCTGATCTTCAGGACCAGCTCCTTCTCCATCCCCGCCTTTCCTGACCCCGCCCTCTCCCCCCCACCCCGGAAGTTCTTTCCCTTCCTTATCTCTTCTCCTCTGTATCTTTCTCTCCTTCCTTCTGGTATCTTCCCTTCAGCCTTGGGTTCTACCATCTTAAACCTTCCCACCTTCACCAGCCTCCCCCTCTAGATGAGGGAAAGGCCATGTAACTTCCTCTTTTCATTCTCGCTTCTCAAAGCATATTCCTTGTATGTACTTTGCTCCAATTTTTTTTTCCAGCTTTATTCCTAAACTCCCTATGCTCTGGTTTCTGCCCTGGAGACTTTTCTGAAGCTTCCCATTAACATGATTAAATGCATCCCAAGGCGGTGCTGCAGGCCTGTGACTTCATCCTTCCTGCTTCTCAGATACCGTTGTTCCCACCAAGCCCTTTATGAAACTCTCTATTCCTTGGTACTCTCTATTCTTGGTACTACGTGCATCTGATTCTCTTTCTCCATCGGTGCTTCTTTCTTTGATCACTTTTTCTTTCTCTTCTTGCCCTTGGCCTACTACTCCCTAAAGTTTCTTTTTCACTCTTTTCAAAATTAGGTGATGATGATTCCCAAATCTTTACTTCCAGCTCAGATTTCTCCCCAAAATGCAGACTAATCTGCCCAGTTACCTGTTAGAAAGTCTGGAAAGACCAGAGGCACCTCAAACATGGCCTTTCCAAATTGAACACACCATTATTTCCCCAACCTTGTACTCCTTATGCTTTTTATTTGTTGATGATGAGATCAGAGCCTCCATTTTCAAGCTGTCTTAGTTTCTAGAGTAACTTGAAATTAGACAAATACACTCTGGCTGGGAGAATTGGGAGATTTTATTTATGTCATATCACCAGATGGGATATCTGAAAATTAAGACATGAATGTCTCCCAGCTCCAAAAGTGTTGTTTTGAACAAAACTTAAAGAAAGAGAAAGACCCTTTCCTGTGAGGTCTCCTTTGAATGTCACCTGAACTCTTATACCTCCCAGTCACCATCTTCAAATTTGGGTCCTTCCTCCTTGTCTAGACTCAAGTAGTCATCAGCACCAGAGGAGGAAAGATGTTGATGCCTATTCACAGCCCTCTGGAGCTGCCCCCCCCCGCAACACCAGGCAAAGATGCCTTTGGCTTGGAAACACAAATGCCCTTCGCTACTGGGCTATTTTGCCTCCTAGAGAGAATAACTATTTTGCCTCCTAGAGAGAATAGCTATTTTGCCTCCTAGAGAGAATAACAGATTTTTCAGTTTTCCACTTTTCAAATCAAGTGCCCAGTGCCGATCACCCTACACCCATCTGAGCTCTAAGCTCTACCCTCTAACTGTAAAAGCTCCAGCATCACAGAAACCCAAGGCAGGGGGATACCTCCCTCCCTTACTCCCAACCCCTCACCCACCCAACAACCAACCAGTCCCCAGCCCCTCCCCGCCTTACCGACAATATTTGTCAATTCCTTACCCTCTTCTCCTTTCCTGCTGCCTCTCAGAACTGTTCTCCATACTTAATCCCTCCAGAGCAATCTGTCCAGAACGCTTATGCTTTATACGTTGTGGCGCTTCCAAGCTGCTTGCGGTTTCCCATGCAGAACAGGATGCCTTGCATCTTCATTCCTTTTCTCAGGTTGTCCCATCTGCCTCAAATGCCTCCACCCCCCTGCCTCTTCATGGGAGTCACTCGTATTCATCTTGTAAAACTGTCAGTTGTCATTAGGGAAAGTGATCACAGCCCACCTTCCCACCCCTGCCCCAGGCTAGCCATCCTTCTGCCAAGTGCCCAGAATACACTGTTTTCATCCAAATTGTTCAACTTCGTATGCTTTATCGATCTACCTTTATGTGACTGTCTTCCCCTGTTTCTTGGAAATTGAGGGTGTGCCCCATTCACCTTGAACCCAGCCACCCAAGGGTAGGAGACGTAGTAGACGGGTGATAAATATTTGTTGAGATGGATTCACGGACTGAAACAGTCTCTCATCTGTTGAACCATAGCACTGATTTTCACTCTGTTTGAACAAGCTTTCATAGATTTGAAGTGGCATCAAAATAAAGTTGAATTGAGTTACTTTTCCAGAATGGCTGTAACATTAGGAGTTGGTTTTATCAAGTAAAAACCCCTGGGCCCATGAGCCATGAGCCATGTGGGCCATGACCCATGAGCCATGGCCGCTGAGCCCGCGCATCCGGAGCCTGTGCTGCGCAACGGGAGAGGCCACAACAGTGAGAGGCCCGCGTACTGCAAAAAAAAAAAAAAACCCTTGAGTAAGAGGGCTGAAGGGGATAGAGGAAGCTTACTCTTAGCCCTGGAGTACAATGGGAAGGCTACGTTTGGTCTTGAAATCTTCTGTCAGAGATTGCTTCTCCTTCCTAAACTGTGACTCTTGGTATTCTGCCTAACTTTAGAGGTCCTTTGAATAATAAGAGGATGCTGAAAATAAGTTGCTTAAAGGAATTGGAAGATCCTACAGATGGAGTGACTAAGTTTCCAAATGTGTTTTATTAAATAATGTAAAGTTGGTCATTCTGTAGTCTATGTAAAAGGGAAATGTGGATTTTTTTAAAGACTTGCATTATCTATCTAGTAACAGATGCACCTCTCATATACTCTGGATAGATGAAAAATGACACCTCTCAATATGAATCTGCTTTTCTTTGAATCTGGGAGTAGCTTTTCTCCCAGAGCACACTCACTGATTGCCCATCTTTGGCTCTCTATGCCATATGTACTTAGGATTTTAATCAATTACTTCTGCTTCTTTAGTCCACAAAGGTGAAAAAACATATATGTGTGTGTATACATCTCTGTATACAGCACATGCTATAAGTATATATATATTTTTTCCATGCTATTTACTGAGGAAGATAAAAATTCATGTAAAGCATGGTGATTTTTGGTGAAGACACAGCAACTATTATCAAATTTTAATATATTTTGAAGTAGTAGTGTTGGGTTCTCCAAGCATGACTTCAGTAATAACTGAATATTATAACACTACAGTGAGATACAAATCTTAATCACAATCCTGTTCATTTTTCAGGTTCACTGAATATCATCTTACTGCTTTTAATGTTTTCAAATAACTGGGATGTTATTTAATCCTAAAATGAATGAATGAATGAGTGAAGGTTTATCTTTTATGGTTAACTTGCAACTTTAGCATATGTTCATGTAAAAGCATCTCATCCTCCTCTGTAGACTCCAGGCTCAGAGAGTGTTAAAAGTGAAGTTTCGGGGCTTCCCTGGTGGCGCAGTTGTTGAGAGTCCGCCTGCCGATGCAGGGGACACGGGTTCGTGCCCTGGTCCGGGAAGATCCCACATGCCGTGGAGCGGCTGGGCCCGTGAGCCATGGCCGCTGAGCCTGCGCGTCCGGAGCCTGTGCTCCGCAACGGGAGAGGCCACAACAGTGAGAGGCCTGCGTACCGAAAAAAAAAAAAAAAAGTGAAGTTTCATCAGTGTTGAATGTTCAGTTTCATTTGGTTTTGCTTTTTCCTACTAAATGTACCCTTTCTTTGCTGTAGAGAAGCAGAAGCTTTTCTAAAATCACAAAATCTTTTAGAAGTTCTGACTCCAGGGAATTTGGTTTTTGAAAAGAACCCTGACAGTGCTCTAGACAACACCCTCATGGTTTTACATTTTTTAAAAATTGTTTTGCATTTGAAAAACACTAATTTTGATTATATACATAGTAAAACTGTGTCGAAGGAGATACACTTGTGCAAATGGTAAATTTGAATCAGATGTTGGTTCTTCTCTCAGGAACGTAGATGTAAACAATCATAATAGAGGTAGAAAGTGTTCAAGTCTATAAGAGATACATCTCAGATGATACAGAAGTTCAAGGTGATTGCTTCCAGCAAGGAAGGATCAGAAAAGACTTGGGTGGAGCAGAGTCTGAGGAGGTCCAAAGTGCTGACCTCCTAAAGTCACCTGAAATAACTCTGTGTGTGTGGTTGTGTCACCAACAAGATATGCATTGAGGTTCCTTCCTTTCCATTTATTTTTGACTTGTAGGCAACTTTATAAATTTAATTTTCTGAATATGTAAGACATTTACTTGCCCCCAAAGTTGAAACTACGTAATATGTTCAGAGACGTCTTGCTTTCTGCCCTTTCCCTCTACCTTTATCCTCCTCGACCTATAGCTTACCATCTTTCTTTTCTTAAATTATCCTTTTGTATATCTGTTTGCAAAAATGAAGAAGTATGCATTATTTATTATTTATCTAAGTATTCATGCCCTTTTAGGGTATTTTACAGATTTTGAACATTTGACAATAGAAGTCTAATCATTTGGATATCTTCTTTGGAAATGAAGATTCTACAGTGGCTATATTTTCCTCTAATTACTTCATGCAATCTGTTTCATTTTTCAAATAGGTCATGCCTGAATTAAAAGACAAAATGTTTGCTACTTGGTATGTACTTGGGCTATGACAAGATAAGATGATGTAAATATTCAAGAGGCAAGCCATGAGCTTGAGGAATTAAATCCATTTACAGTTATGTGCTAATTATATGAATGCTGAAAGTCGAGCTGTGAGGATCAAGAAGAATAAGGATAATGATTGATTTGAAGAATCAACATAGCACTGATTCTCATAATTGTCTGTTATTTGTTCCTTTTGATCACATGTGAAATATGGAAATGACTGTGTTACACTTTGGCATTTTAAGTACCGATGCTCTAAAATATAATTTCTCCTAAATTCTGAATATTTGTTTATGTACCTAAATGCGATAAATTAAATACTTGGTATATTAATTTTATATTCCCACGTATAACAAATGACCCCAAAACTTAGCAGCTAAAGCAATAAACGTGCTACTTCCTAGTTTCCCGTGGGTCAGGAATTCGGGTGGTCCTGACTCCAGTCTCCGTCAGGCTGCTGCCCAGGGCTTCAGTCACTGGAAGGCCTCACCAGGGCTGGGGAATGCAATGCGGGCTCACACATGGCTGTTGGCAGGAGGCCTCAGTTACTGGTCACATGGGTCTCGTCCTAAGGCAGCTGCAGTGTCCTCATGACTTAGCTTCTGAGTTCCGCAGAGCAACTGATCCAAAAGAGAGCAAGGCAGAAGCTGCAGTGTCTCATGACCTAGCTCGGATGTCACACACAGTTGTTTTCATGATATCCTGTTAGCTATCCAAGTCAGAGCCCACCCAGGCTGCGAGGACACTCCACCAGGGTGGGAGGAGCCTGCCTGACATGCTTGGGCTTAGTATTTCCGGGACTTTTACAAGAAAAGTAAGAGAGCAAAACTGTGACGTTTTAGATAACCACAGACACAATGATCCGGTTTTATAGTAATATATAGTGAAATCTTAGCTTACAATACAACATGGGAATCTGTTTCATGTGTATCTCAAAAGGTGCATGGTATTTCTGAGATTGATCAAAGTTCTAAATCTGAAGAAGAAAATCAAGTTGTGGCTTGAATATGTGTGTGTGTGTGTGTACATATATATATTTTTTTTTTAATCAAAGTGGGTTTTCTCCCAGACATCAAAGAACTTCCCTGTTGAGAAGTTTATATAACATTCATGGAGGTGCTTACAGTAGTCTTTACCTATGGCATCGTTTTGTCGCCATTTAAAAATGGCTGTTGGCTTTTGAGGCAAGTAAGTGAGCCACGTGAGGGAACTTTTGAACTTTGTGCAGCTCAGTAGCCAGTCATACGGACTTTGATAACTTTGATGGCCGGCTTCACAGTGTTTGCACACAATCGCTGACTAATGAGGATCATTAAACTCCCCATGTAGACGTATCCAAATGGTGTTTGCCTCTAACCTCCGAGCCTCTGTGTGGCTGGAGAGGTGAGGACGGGCCCTTTGTTGACTTGTCAAGCTGTTGAGTTTGCATTACAGGCCAGGCAGCGCATGACCCACTCTATTTATTTCAGTGTTTTGTGCTGGGGAAACAGGTAAAGAAATCCTGCCAAAAATCCTCCTTCTGCATGTTTTTATGAATAACACCAGTGTTTATAGCAGCTAGAGCCCTCTGATCAAATCCTCCAAAAGATGTAATGTTAGCAGCATGGAGCCATTGTGGGACCCAGCTGTGGGCGGTGTTGGTTACTCTGAAGACATTGCTAATTCAACAGAGAGCTCTGGAGGAGAGCTTACTATTGCAGTTAAAGAGGAGGGAGAGTGCCACTAACGGAAAGAAGTACAGAGAAAGTGCTGTTTAGAAGTAGGAAACAATAAAGATCGGTGGTGGAGGCCAATAGGAACCCCAAATTATTTTTACAATGATCATATTAGGTTGAGTAATGATAGCTTATCTCACAAGTGATGAGAAATTATATCATGTGATACTGTTTATGTATTTTTTCTGTAATGTTCAAAAGTAAAGAGATAATAAAAGAATTGTTCTCAAAACTGTGCCTCCAGTTACCACAAAAGCAACTGAGCAGCTAGAATCAAATAACTTTCAAACTCTGTGAATTTTCTGGTGAAATTCAAAAGAGTTGGGAAAGACAATTCACTTGAGAGCCCATATAATACCAATCTAACCTCTTGGAAGCAGAAAATTAGGACGTGTTTTGTCTCATCAGCACTGAGTTACCCACTTTTATTTTTTTCCTTTTGCTACTCAGAAAATTTGAATGAGAAATATAAGTATATAAATCAATACATAGCAAATTTAAAGGGGAAATTTAATTGAACTGGAGGAATATTTGGCATTTTGGAAGGATTACCTTTATTATGAGTTATTTTCATTAAAAGACCATTTCTCTGAGTTGAAAAATAAGATTTGTACAAGTAGGTATTTCTGAGATTTCAGGTACTGCCCCATAAATTGATCAACAGTCTGTTTACGTCCATTGACTGCACTGCTAATGCTAAACCATTTTCATGGGCACCATTCACAGACCTTGTAGGAAAGGGAAAAATCTAAGAATAGAAAGAGAATGAAACGGGATTGAGAAAGAGTCAGGCAAGGCAAATAATATTCATTATGGGTTTGGTATAGCTTAAAACAACTTAAAAGCATTTCACATAAAATAATGAAACCTTCATGATGTGTTTGTACCTTGCATTGGTGTCGTGATCATTCTTGGTCTAAGAATGAGTAGACAGATGAGGAATTAGAATCCATGTTGGCAAATAGAAATCTCAGTGGTCTTGGGACTCATTAAGTAGTGTGGAAGGAAGGTAGGCAGGAAGGAAAGAATAGAGGAAACTGACCTATTTTTAAATATTTTAAACAGGCAAAAAATATTCAAAAGTAAAATAATTATTCTATAGGAGCATTCTTCCTGTAATATTAGGCATTAAACATATTAAAGTTGATGAACATGTATCAAGACACTGTGTCTAATACTGCAGATAATTCAAAGACAAGTAAGATAGTACATACCTTACTCCTAAGGAATATACCACCTAATGTGAGTGATAAAGACAGATATGCACACAGTTAGGATACAAAGCAGCCATGGATATTGTATATTTTTGAGAAGGCCCAAGACTGTTATTTCAAAGAAAATACCTGAGAGCGTTTGTTATAGATGATAGAATTCAAGCTTTTATGTGAAAGTTAGAATTTTGGAAAACATATCATTACAAATTGACAGCTCCTCAACAATTTAAGAAATTTTTGATGAGATGATGGTAACACCAACAAATATGATTTTTTTAATATTATATAATGTATAAATATTTGAAAGATCTGCATAATTCAGTGAACCAATATTCCAGATCACCAGTGCATGATGTTATAAAATCATGCATTGGTAAAATATCTATTCAAAGTGCCAGACAGATCAATGGACTTTAATATAACAGAATATGAAAAGCTTATTGATATGGTTTTAGATTGCACATTGCAATTAACTTGTAAGAAACTGCCACTTGCTTTTCATTAAAAAAAATGCTACCTGTTAATGTGTAACGGGTTTGTTATTGTTATCTTTAAATGAACTCTCTAACTATTTTTAAATTTCTCAGTTTCAATTTTTAATATGGTAAGTATTGGCAGATATACTGCACATAAACAAAAGTTCTTTATGTTTCTCACTAATTTTTAGATTGTAAAGGGATCCTAGGACCAAAAAATTTGGGAATTGCTACTTTAGAATTTCTTTTAGTAAGGGTCCACTGGTGGCAAATTCTCAGATTTTGCTTGCCAGAAAATGTCTTTATTTCATCCTGTTCCTTTTTTTTTTTTTTTTTTTTTGCGGTACGAGGGCCTTTCACTGTTGTGGCCTCTCCCGTTGTGGAGCACAGGCTCTGGACGCGCAGGCTCAGCAGCCATGGCTCACGGGCCCAGCTGCTCCGCGGCATGTGGGATCTTCCCGGACTGGGGCACGAACCTGTATCCCCTGCATTGGCAGGCGGACTCTCAACCACTGCGCCACCAGGGAAGCCCCTCACCCTATTCTTGAAAGATGTTTTTGAAGACAAAATTTATTTGCCTTTAGCATATTGAAGATGTTATTCCACTGTCTTCTAGATTTTAGCATTGCTGTTGAGAAATCAGCTGTCACCTATTTCCTCTTTGAAAGTAATTGTCCTTTTTTCCTTTGGGCTCTTTTCAGACTTTTCTCTTTGCCTGTGATATTTTATCTTTTCACTCTGATGTGTGTATGTATAGATTTCTTTTTATTTATCTTGCCTGGGATTTGTTGGGCTTCTTAAGTCTGTGGATTAGTATCTTTCATCAGTTCTGTAAAAGTCAGATATTCTATGTTAACATTTTACCTCTGTTTCATTCTCTTTCTAGAATTTAGATTAAACAGTACTAATTAGACCTTTTTATTGTATTTTCTTTGCCACTCCAGGCTACATTCTACATAATTTCTTCTGTTCTATTCAGTTTATAGTTCTCCCATCCACTGAGTTTTAAATTTCAGTTACTGTACTTTCCATTTCTATAAGGTCTGTTTGGATCTTTTCAAATCTGCTAGATAACTCTGTGTAACCTCCTATTACTTGCAGATAATTTCCAGTTTTGCCTTTTATTTTTTTAAACACTGTAAGCAGAGTTGTTTTGTAGTTGATAATTGTAGTATCTGCGGTCTTTATGGGTCTCTTTATACTGTCTGTTATTTCTTCTGGTTCTCCCTCTTGCAGCCTTGCTTCCTTATATGTTTATCTTTGATTCTGTGCTGCTTTTTTCCTTAAATAATTGTCTGTATTAATAATATGAAGCCTAGATTTTAAGTTACTTCCTTTCAAGATGATTAGTGCTGGGTACCTAGGTGCATTACAAGTCCAAATTACTTTAACTATGTTGTCCTGGACCACCAGAGTTGAGAATTCATGAGATCTGATTCATTCTTACCTAATTGGTATAGCCTGTTGGGAGTCCTTAATGTGGGGAGGGAGTTCCATAAGACTTTCCACTTTGACAGGCCCTGGGCTTTGAAACCTGTCCCCTGTATCAAAACCAAAGATCAGATTCACCTTATACAAATGCCCTCAGAGTGAAACATCTGTGTTCTACTTAACTCTCTGGGTTCCTGCTTTTCCTTTAGTTTTGGTTCCAGCACCCTTATTTTATTTTATTTTATTGTTAATATCTTTATTGGAGTATAATTGCTTTACAATGTTATGTTAGTTTCTGTTGTACAACAAAGTGAATCAGCTATAAGTATACATATATCCCCATATCTACTCCCTCTTGAGCTTCCCTCCCACCCTCCCTATCCCATCCCTCTAGGTGGTCACAAAGCATCGAGCTGATTTCCCTGTGATATGCAGCAGCTTCCCACTAGCCATCCATTTTACATTTGGTAGTGTATATATGTCAGTGCTACTCTCTCACTTCGTCCCAGCTTCCCCTTCCCTGCCTATGTCCTCAAGTCCATTCTATACATCTGCATCTTTATTCCTTCCCTGCCACTAGGTTCATCAGTACCATTTTTTCAGATTCCATATATGTGCATTAGCATACGCCAGCACCCATATTTTAAACCATTATGGGAAACTGCCTCCCAGAACAGTGTTTTTAAATTTTAGTCTAACCATAAGAATAAGGAGTTGCTCGCCCTATGGATATAAATGCCAGAGTAATAACTTGGACCTCTCATCTTACATGTAAGGCAAACCTCACTCAGTAAGCACAGAGGGACAGCAGAGTGTAGTTGTTAAGATCACGGGTTCTGAAATCAGGCTGCCTGGGTTTAAATCCTGGCTCTGTCTGTGAACTTGCGCAAGGTACTTAATCTCTGTGCCTTGGTTTCTTCCTCTACAAAAGGAGGATAATATCAGCACTTGTTATTTCATTTGGTTGTTATGAGGGTCAAGTGAGATAGGCAAGTAAACATTCAGCAGGTGCCGGCATGCACTTGGCTTTCCAGCACTCACAACAGCTGGGAACTTGGTTACTACTGGATCAATATTCACTATGAATTACATTAAGCATCTATTGAGTGTCTCCTGGACAAACAGCCCATGTTAAATTCTCTTGGTCTTTGGCTACATTCGAGTTAGGAAGGTGATCACACTCGCGTGAAACAAGTGGAGAGCAAGTAACAGCACTATTTATTTGCTTGTATAATGATGGAATTTTTGAAATACTGTTTTATAGTCTTCTGATCAGAATAGCAAAGAATTGGTGCTTTGTAGGGGAGGTGTTTTTCTAAACAAGGACTTTGATAAAGAGGCCCTGTGTGGATTGGTCATGACAGTGCTGAGCATGACATGAGCAGTGGCCATGACACTTCACATTTGTACATAGTTCTTGACATGTTCCTCCCTATTCAGGTTCTCACCATAGCCCTCACAGGCAGCTATCTTTATTTATACTTTGTTGATCAGAAAAGCAAGGTCTAGGAAGGTCAGTGTGGGATCGTAGGAAGAGGTAGGTCACTGTAGCCTATTTTAGAGAACAACTCCAGATTCCTAATAAAGGTGAAACTTTATGCCTAGGAATATAGCCCAGGGAGATTCATCACCATATTTACACGTTAACATGTAACATTTACAAGGTGATACATACAGTCAGTAGGGCAATGGGCAAAAACCCTTTGACTTATTCATACTATGAAATACTATATAGTAATTAAAATAAGTAGTATATACCGATAAGTCAAGAGCATAAAACTAAGTGGGCAACTAGTAAACAAATAAGTTCTAGGGATCTGATACACAGCATGGAGATTATAGTCAACAATACTGTATTGACAAATGTCAAGGTTGCAGGAGACTAGATCCAAACAATTCCCTTCAAAAAAAGAAATGATAATTACGTGGTGTGATAAAGGTATTAGCTGAGGCCACTGCAGTAATCATTTTGCAGTTTACAAATGTGTCAAGCCAACACATTGTGCAAACTTACACAATGTTGATTATATCTCAGTTACAAAAAAAACTAGGTGAGGAAAGCTAGTTGCAAACGATAAATACAGTGTGAATTGTTTGTATACTTGAAACACATAAAACAGCGGTACGACATGCATTGTTTAAGGGTATCTGCAAAGGCAGAAAAAGTTCAAAGAACAAAAATTTAGAAACACAGCTCCCGGCTGGAGGACAGTGGTTCCTTCTGGAGGAGGGAGGGAGGGAGACCAGAAGCAAATATGTTTTCTCTAAACTTGAGATGATATCCTTTTTTCCCCTGAAATAAAGGCACTTTGTAAAAAGAAAAGAAGAGTTTCAGAATCAAATAGACCTCGGTTCTAAGCCTGCCACCCATTTACCCAAATTCCTTTCTCTCTCTAATCCTGTTTCCTCATCTATAAAACGGGGTCACTATAACTTCTTTGAAGTTGTTGTGAGGACTAGATGAGGTGATGTATGGAGAGCACCTAGTATAACATTAGCTGCTTAGAGGTGCACAGTAACTAGTACTTTTATTTTTTTATTTTTTTTAACATCTTTATTGGAGTATAATTGCTTTACAATGGTGTGTTAGTTTCTGCTTTATAACAAAGTGAACAGCTATACATATACATATATCCCCATATCTCTTCCCTCTTGCATCTCCCTGCCTCCCACCCTCCCTATCCCACCCCTCCAGGCGGTCACAAAGCACCGAGCTGATCTCCCTGTGCTATGTGGCTGCTTCCCACTAGCTATCTATTTTACTTTTGGTAGTGTATATATGTCCATGCCACTCTCTCACTTTGTCACAGCTTACCCTTCCCCCTCCCCATATCCTCAAGTCCATTCTCTAGTAGGTCTGTGTCTTTATTCCTGTCTTGCCCCTAGTTTCTTCATGACTTTTTTTTTTAGATTCCATATATATGTGTCAGCATACGGGATTTGTTTTTCTCTTTCTGACTCTGTATGACAGACTCTAGGTCCATCCACCTCACTACAAATAACTCAATTTCGTTTCTTTTTATGGCTGAGTAATATTCCGTTGTATATATGTGCCACATCTTCTTTATCCATTCATCTGTCAATGGGCACTTAGGTTGCTTCCATGTCCTGGCTATTGTAAATAGAGCTGCAGTGAACATTGTGGTACATGACTCTTTTTGAATTATCATTTTCTCAGGGTATATGCCCAGTAGTGGGATTGCTGGGTCGTATGGTAGTTCTGTTTTTAGTTTTTTAAGGAACCTCCCGTACTGTTCTCCATAGTGGCTGTATCAATTTACATTCCCACCAACAGTGCAAGAGGGTTCCCTTTTCTCCACACCCTCCCCAGCATTTATTGTTTGTAGATTTTTTGATGATGGCCTCTCTGACTGGTGTGAGGTGATACCTTATTGTAGTTTTGATTTGCATTTCTCTAATGATTAGTGATGTTGAGCGTTCTTCCATGTGTTTGTTGGCCATCTGTATGTTTTCTTTGGAGAAATGTCTATTTAGGTCTTCTGCCCATTTTTGGATTGGGTTCTTTGTTTTTTTGATATTGAGCTGCATGAGCTCCTTATAAATTTTGGAGATTAATCCTTTGTCAGTTGCTTCATTTGCAAATATTTTCTCCCATTCTGAGGGTTGTCTTTTCGTCTTGTTTATGGGTTCCTTTGCTGTGCAAAAGCTTTTAAGTTTCATTAGGTCCCATTTGTTTATTTTTGTTTTTATCTCCATTTCCCTAGGAAGTGGGTCAAAAAGGATCTTGCTGTGATTTATGTCATAGAGTGTTCTGCCTATGTTTTCCTCTAAGTTTGATAGTGTCTGGCCTTACATTTAGGTCTTTAATCCATTTTGAGTTTATTTTTGTGTGTGGTATTAGGGAGTGTTCTAATTTCATTCTTTTACATGTAGCTGTCCAGTTTTCCCAGCACCACTTATTGAAGAGGCTGTCTTTTCTCCATTGTATATTCTTGCCTCCTTTAACTTTTACTTTTAAACGACTTACCCCAGGTCACATGCCGGCCTATGGAAGACGTAGGGTTTGAACTCAGATATCCTGGCTCTGAGCCTAGTTCTTCTTCCCCGGCATGGGTTCTGTGGGTAAGACAGTGTTAATGAAGAGACAGAGCAGCACGCAGCTCTAATCACGACTTGGCGACCTCACCAGGGAAGGAGCTGGAGCCTCATCCCCCACTGCCTGACATCTCGGCCAGCCGTGACCGAGCAAGTGGAGAAGCAGGTTGCGGAAGGGCCTTAACCCTGAGCTCCATCGCTCTCTGGACTCTCCAAAAAGTCTTTTGCTGCTAGAAGAACCAAGTGATTGTGCAATCATGTTTTTAGCTACCTGGCTTGACTCAACTATGTGTTTTGACTTTTCCTTTTCTCTCTTTTGTTGACAGTGTCATCAGCAAAGTGGTCCCAGCCCCCGAGGCTAAGCCGGCGCCTTCTCTGAACAGACCCAAGACGCCACCGCCCATGCCAGCCCCCGCCCCTGTCCCTGTGCACGTCACCCCCGCCCCCGTGCCTTTGCCCCTTCTGGCCCCGGCCAGCACGCCCCTCACCGGGATGCCCGCTCCGGCCCCCGCAGCCTCGGGATCTGCCAGTTCCAAAGCCCCCGTCCGGAGTGTGGTCACGGAGACGGTCAGCACTTACGTGGTGCGCTACTTTCTATTTTTTGGAGTATTTAAGTAACAGCCACTTAAGAGCTCACTCCTTCCTCATGAAAATGTTTTCAATTAAAAATGCAGCGTCAGATGAATCATTATTGAACCTCAGAGGCAATTCTTTATGACTGGAAAGGCATTTTCATTGCACTTTCAAGCTTTCAGCTGAAAAGTATTGTTAGGATGTTTGCATATTTAGTCTCCATAAATAATGTCAGAGCATTGTTTTTCTTTATTCGGCATTGTTTGGGAAGATGACTATATACCTATACACAGCACAATCAGTGTATAAATATAGAGGTGAATAGTGATAGTTAAACCCCTCATTGACTTTCTTGATCAAGCAGTGATTCACTTAAGAGTATAATTTGTGTGATATACACACGTCTGATGGGCCAGCTGCTCTTTCTGGGCAGCAGCACTAATTATAGTAACTCATTGGCTAAGGTCCAGAACATACCAGGGCCTGCAGAGTGAATGGAAATGAACTTTTAGACACAGAGCTTCCTGAGTCCAAGCCTGTCTTCAGGTGGAAAAACTCACCTTGATGAATGAGTTCGCACGGTTGTCATGGAACCGTTTTTATGTGTTCTCCCCATACTTACTAGTATCAGATCTTACTCAAGCCCTGAATTCAATCAAGTAATAAAGCGCTTACATAAATATGTTCTTTGAGCTCTGTAGAGTGACACATAAACAGGCGACAAAAAGATATCAGGCACATAGAGGTCCTAGCTGAGCTGACACAGCCGAGATCACCAAGTATGTGGACTGAGATCTGTCAGCCTAGTGGCGGTTCGGGTCCTTCTGAATAGATGGGACTGGAGGGTGGCGGGGTCAGACTCCTGCTGTTGTTGTTATAAATCGTGCAAGTATTACATCTCTAAAGGCATTTGGGAAGGAAACTTCAATGAATCATTAAGTATTTGAGGCACTATAATGATACGAAGGATAAGAAGAAAATCTCAAAAATCTTCAGAGAGGATATAAAGACATGAAATATTAACAGGAAGAAAAATATTGGCCATTCAAGACAGAAATAGAAGACATGGTACAAAAATCTGTGATCGTCAAATCAGTCCATTCAAGGACCAGTTGCTACAGGTGTTTAATTGAGGCCGCATCACCCCAAGATGGGTTAATCGGGGAGGATTTTACACTTAATCTCCTCGGCCTCCATTTCTTCAGGTGTAATTAGGGGGTTGATAGACTAGGTGGTCACTGATTTCTGATTCTCCAGTGGATTTTTGAGTTAACTCCCTGGAGATGGATCAGATTTGCATAGACAACATGGATGAAAAGCCTTCTGTCTCCTCAGAGACACTTTGTAGACAGAAGACAAAATGTGTGAATTGAAGGAAAGACACAGGCTATACAGCAAAAGGGCTGATTTTGTCACTGCCCAATCTGTGACATTGGAACTGTCACTGACATTCCCTTAGCTCCAGTCTCCCCATTGCTAACCTAGCCAAGCGTTGTTTTAGGATGATGAAACCAAGTAAGACATTTGAAAGAACTTAGTAAACCGTGAAGGGCTGGGCGTTAGTTATTATGGGTGCTGTGGTAGATTTCTCATGTCACAGGGTCACGGCCTCCTAATTTCAAGAAAGGTCAGCCAGCAGCAGGACTGGCCATGCATGGCAGCTTCAAGGCCCAGGGCGCTGGGCCAGCCTTCGCCCCAGACAGCTGGCACGTGCTAACTGGTGGTCTCTCCCCTTGAAACTAGAGAGGACCGAGTCAGGGATGTAGCTGCCCACAGATTTGTTGAGGAAGCCTTCACATCAGCGTCCTCTGCCTCTGTAGAGACTGTTTTGAGAATGGTCAGCCTTAAACTAGTGCATCAGTGGAATGCAGTATCTCTGCCCCCCGTACACCCATCACACACACAGAGAGCCATCTCTCCTGCACATCTAGTCAGTGTTGTATTTTAAAGTACCAGAAGAGACCATAGCTTGCAAAATAAACTGAATGAAATTATATGCTGTGTGACTGGAAAAACTTCAGAAAATTATCATTCCTGGTTTTGAATGCCCGTCATAGAATTGTTTCTTCCAAATCGGTCTTGTTCATGTGGAACTTGAGGAAGTTGTTCAGTTAGGGATGCTTCTTATTTGGAACTGCTAAGTTAAGTAAAGCAAAGTTCAGAGCACAGCATTATTTGTTGCAAAATAACATGAAAATGTGTGGCTCTTTGGCCTCCCGCGCGTCCCTTATTTCATTTGCCCTTTAGTTGATTGTACTTTACTGAAAATGTCATAAAGGGAATGGAAAGTTACTTAGTAACAACTCTTTTATATCCTTGATCTTATCAGCTAGTTCAGGAGAAGGGTTTGGCTAATAAGTAATAAGGCGATACATGCACGTTGGCCGTATTTATTAATTCCAGGCCTGTGAATGCGATGGAGGAAACAACATTGAGTTGAGCTCAATAGCTTTCAAAAATATTCGTCATTACTTCCATGAAAACCCTAGTCATTCAGGATGTGTGTGTTTACAGTATTTCTTTAGATAAAAGTGGCTGTAGGTCATATTGCTTACAGAAATAATTATAAAATGCTTTGTTTTTATGACTTACAAAAGAGAGTTTAAAATATTCATTAGAAATGTCTTGGGAGTTCCTTGGTGGCCTAGTGGTTAGGATTCTGGGCCTTCACTGCCGGGCCCTGGGTTCAATCCCTGGTCGGGAACTGGGATCCTGCAAGATGAGGGCCAAAAAAAAGAAAAAGCAATGTCTTATCACTGAACACTTAGTAGCCATTTGCTTTTTCAGGTGATCCCAGGATATCACAGCTTTACTAAACTGTTAACTACTGGGTTTTTTGTTTTTGTTTTTAGTTTAATCTGTCTGTGTAGTAGCTTCACAGTGTGAAGTAATGATCCTTATTGTGCCCTTTTTCGGATACTTCCTCCTCAAAGCATCTCTGTTTTGCTCCCTCCCCTGCAACCCCAGATCCGGGACGAATGGGGGAACCAGATCTGGATCTGTCCCGGCTGCAACAAGCCCGATGACGGGAGCCCCATGATTGGCTGTGATGATTGTGACGACTGGTACCACTGGTGAGTCCCCATCGTGGCCCTGGGGGGAGGGGCTCTGCACACGGGGTGTGGGGGTGCCTCTGGCCCGTCCTGGCTTTTCCTCCAGGGCAGTTCCCCTCCGGAGAGCAGCATACGGAGCAGAATCACTGCCGAGAGAAAGGCGTTCATGTGAATTGCAAACATCACGAGTCTTTGGACTATCATTATTCGGCCTCAATTCCAAATGTGTTGCTTAGCTTATGTGCCCCCTGCTTTAACAAAGGACGAGGAGCTAGAGGGGGTTCCCTTGCCTTCTCGCCAGTCGTTTTCTGTAGCAGCTGCAGCGCTTGATGGCAACGCTAAGGGAACCCCCGTAAACGTGTCACACAGTGCAGAAGTGAGGGGACGGCTTGTGTGGTTTCTGCGCCTCTTCAGCGCCCCCCCAAAACCGAAGAAACACCATCGAAATGCATGCAAACAGCCTTCCCGTTTTATCTTGAAAATATCAGATATAAAAAGATAGGAGTCCACTTAGTCACGTGCTATATGATATCTCTGAGATAAAAACAAAGCCGTGGCTCAGAAGCATTAGACTATTTCTGGCTGAAAGGATGAATGAGCTAATTAATTTCTCCAGCGGGGCCTGGAGAGGGGCTTTGTGTAAGGTGATCACCCACACGCCCAGCAGTAGCGCAGCATCCGTCAGAGCTATGTGACTTGGATTTCTGGTAAATACACCACAGACTTAGGACATTATTTAATGACTTGAAATTCTTTAAAAACACAGGAAAAGAATGTGTGGATAAATAAAGCTTGTTTGTCTGAAGCCTTTTCTTCCTTGGTAACCATGCAGGCCCTGCGTCGGAATAATGGCCGCACCCCCAGAAGAGATGCAGTGGTTCTGTCCCAAGTGTGCCAACAAAAAGAAGGATAAAAAGCACAAAAAGAGGAAGCACCGGGCGCACTGACACCCCGGGGGCCCCTGTCCTGACGCCTCGGGGGAGGTGCTGTGACCCCGCCTCCGTGTCACCTCCCACCATGTACCTGCAGGTTATGAACCTCGCAAGACTGAGGACAGAAACACACCACCCACAGGGATTTTCCTTCTGGAACACCCCGGCCCGGGGCCACATGGTCGTGACCGAAGGAAAGCTCACGTGGAGGCGGGCACCGGGGCCACCTTGCCTCCGTTTTCTATTACCAGTGACAAGTATTACTAATAAAAAGACCATAATCTTCCCTTTCGATTTTCTTGATTCTCTCCAGGGCCTTTTCCTTAAGGTGTTAGATGAGAAGTGGCTTGTGGCCTGCCTTGACCGTGACCGAGGGTGACGTTGGTAGTCTGTCTGCGCCTCCAGCCTCCTTCCCTCTCTAGTGAGATAATCATAATCACATAAAAGAAAACTCCAGGTGGAGTGTCGGTAAATATTTTTGTGATGAAAAATATATGAAGCTTCCCCTCCCTCCCTGTTTTTAGTACTAACATGTAAAATGTTCAGGCTTTTTGTGAAATACCTTATATTTTTTAAGAAAAAGGTTTCTATCATGTCCTGTTGGCTTTTGTGCAAATTATTTTTGTTGACTCTCACCTATTTTCTTTCTCTGTTGCCTCCCGACTCTGCCCATTTCTCTAAACTGCTGGTGTTCTTCTCACAGCTTATCCATTTCATCAACTTGTATAAAAACTCTTCGGACCAGGAGATCTCCCCTAATGTAAATAATAAATATTTATGAAGTAGTTATTTTAAAAAAATTTTTATCCTGTTTAATTCTGGCTTTCTCTGAAATCTGCTGTGATTTCAGCCATGTCTGTAATTACTGCTGTACATAAGCAAAGAAGGCTAGAAAAAAAGAGCCATGCGTAGTTCAAAGTTACCCACCTTGAGCTGAACCCATGCAGTACCCAAAACACTGGGGGAAAGGACCCGAGCAGTTGGAAGGAAAACAAGGCAATTTAAATCTGTGGTTTATGATTTGAAATTGTTTTGTTATCTCTTGTTTCTGTAAATTTCTTTGACTTCCTTTTGTTTCAAAGGACATGTAGATTCCCTGAAAGTTAAAAAAAAAAAAAAGAAATATATATATATATATATATATATATATATATACTGTAGCATTTTGTGTTTATATTGTTTTATTTCTGCAAATCTGTTCATTGATATTGTGGTTTAAGGCTGAAATGAAGTATATTATGAAATTTTTTTTAAAGAAAACTCATCAAATTTCAGGGTATCACAAAACTTTATTATATTACTATACTGCCCACTATTTATTATATGTTATAGATGTCTGAGAGATAAACCAAATATTTTATTTTTAATGTAAAACATCAAATTTAATTTTATTAGCATATTTTAGCAACTTTGGAATAAACATGGACTTTTACTTGATTTTGAAGTAATCCCAACTTGGGCCAGTGTAATGGATATCTTGAATACTAGAATATGGGCTTTGAACCTAATACAAATATATTAATAGAAATTGTGATTTTTTAAAATGCCAAGTAAATTGATATTAGTGTATGAATCATATTTTAAAACATATTATGTGGTTAGAGAAATGAGGCTTTCTGCCATGAATGTTAAATTGCAAATCAGTGGAAATGGAGTCACCCTTTCAAGACTGCAGTATTTCATTGCCCTCCTTGTTCCAGAAGTCAAAGTTTTTCTATCCCTACAAAGAAACAAAGCGTCTATGTTGAGACACGTGTTTTTTGTTCTATTAATTTGAGATCATCCTAAATACTTTATACAATATTTTCACAGGCACAAATCTACCCATTAGTGCTTTTTGGAGAGGGATGGGGGTGGGGAAGTGCAAAATAAAGATTATTGGCTATTTCATAGTTTGCTTTTCCATTTTCTTTATTTAGGATTTAGTTCCTCGAGGCATGGTCAGTGTATCTGACGTTGCCATGTCTAAGTGACCTGGTCATGCCACTGAAATAAGAATGGAGGTGCCGATATATAACCTTCCCCCAATCCTACTGTCTGAGAGACTTCAGCCCAAATGACATTGAAGGAATTTCAATCAGTTTGTTGTCCCTTGCTATTTCATGGTTGCTTTCCTAAATCCAGTTCATGATTTTATAAATGGCCTTTGCAATAATAAAACCAAAGAATCATTTTCAGGGGGCTGGAGAGCTCAAGGGATTAGTAATGGAATACAGAGCCTTTCACCTCTAGGTCAGTGAGTTGAATCCAGTTCAGGTCACCAGAGACCCAAGGTTGGTACCGTCTTCTGACTGTTCAGTGGCCTGTATGAAATGGGCTGGTGGTCTCAGTCTCTACTGGATGCCTGTCCGTACACCAACCAAAGGAAGTCTGAGAAACCACAAAAGGAAATGTGGATTAGAAAATGAAACCCTGGTGTTCCAAAGCAAAGTTAGAAAGTTGGGCAAAATCATCCTCCATAAAGTCACACTGAAGAAAAAGAGAGTAATCGCAAATGCCACAGACATCACAAAGAGACTGGAGATTAATTCACTTGGCCTAATGAAGTTGAACTAAACAGGGAAAGGAAAAACCTGTATTGGACCAGAGGGGAGAGGGTTACGTTGGGAAAGATGACAGTTTAATTGGGAGAAAACCTTGAGGGGACCCACGCAAGAAGAAGAAAGTGCGTTTTGACTTTTGAGGGAGAAGGAAATCATAGAGCAGCAGACATTTGAGGAACTACCGGAACTGAGAAAATTCGATGCGGAGGCACCAGGAGAGTATTTCCCTAGGGAGCATGAGAAGTCTCCCAGGGGTCGGGAAGCTGGTGGACCATTGTCACTTATGCCAGCACTACCATCTGACCTCAGCACTGATGATGCTTCGTGAAGAGAAGTAGTCTGGAAAAAAATTGGCCAGGCTAGTGGTTTAATTGGAGGGGTTGGTATTTAAGAGGGAGAGAGAGCCCTCCCTCCCAGGAACCCCATTCCTCGGGTGAGCTGATCTGCCCGCGGAGCCCTGAGGACCTGGCCAAGCGCGATTTCTGTGACTGGTGCACTGTTTGTCTTCTAAAGGTGTCTGCACTGAAGCACAGTGAGGGGCTCTATCCTCCAGCTGATTTGTGGCTCCAAATGTCCTGCAGAAAATCAGAGGGCATCAGAGCATTCTGGCTCTGTCGGGCTTTTTGCAAAGATAAAATATAGTGCCTTACCCTACTGTATCACCTAAACCTCCTTTGTTCTCCTTTGAATAGGACGATTCAACAAAGACCTGGTAACCAAACTAAAGTATAAAATGAACACAGATATGGAAACCTGGCCAGTGAGAATGCTAATGAATTAAGTTCACTAAAGGCACACGGGCTAAGTTTTCAATACAAATAGTTTTATGGCCAATCTCTTCAGATCATAGCAGTTTTCTTTAGAAGTTCAAGTCTAGAAGTAGATAGTCGCCCCCCAACTGAAGAATGAAACAGATAATGTTCTGAATAACGTTCTCTCCACAATAGTATCAGTCATTCTCTTAGGAAACCGTTTCTTTGAGAATCTTGCATTCGTTGTGGCCTAAAAAGTCTAAAGTAACTATTAATCCCCGCGTGCCGGCCAGTGGTGACACTGGAAATGAGATATTTAGGTGGACAGCTGAACGTTTTCTTCTTCCTATCAGGGAAACATAACATTTAGTTTATGTGCGAAGTGTTAAAACAACTGCTGGTTACCTTTTTCATCCTGGACAACTCAGCTTTTAGTTTAGTTTATAGAAGGACAGTTTTAAACACTTTGATTCGTTCATTCCACGTTGGCTGGACACACTTCATGAAAATGGCAAAAGTGCATTAGCTCCAAGTTGAGTTTTCCTGCAGTCTGGCCTCCACCGTTTTGTACTTAACTTGTTCCCACCATATTCTGGTATTAATGTGCATTTCATTGAATCCTAAGCCCCTTCCTTACTAGGTTTTTCTCCATTTTTCTCCACATCATCTTTCTATCCACCTTAGACTGCAGTGGTTTTAAACGTGGATATAGCTTTATATAGTTGAAGGGTTTATATTTACAACAAAATATTGAAAAGCTTAGTGAACGGTTACATTAACTATCCTGGGAAGTAGCAGAGTTGACAATATAGGAAAAAATGCATTTATACGTAAACAGATGGATGCCACAAGATGTAAATGTGCTGGGCTTTCAGAACAGAAGTATATTGGGACTTCCCTGGTGGTCCAATGGTTAAGACTCCGTGCTTCCACTGCAGGGGGCACAGGTTCGATCTCTGGTCAGGGAGCTAAGATCCCACATCCTGCATGCCACGCGGCATGGCCAAAAATAAAAATAAAAAAGAACAGAAGCATATTTTAGGTACTCTGCCCTAAGCAATCATCTCCTACTGTATCCTTGGAACCTCGACAGGATTTTGTTAACCTTCTGAAGTTTTGTGGGAGTTTTTTTTCTTTGTGGTTTTTTTTGGCTTGGTCTTGTATTTGATTAGCGAAACGCTTAGGATGGGATCATCTTAAGCAAAACAACACAAAACTGAAGATTGTCATTGTTACTGTTCTTCATGAGTTAACTATTGCCCAGTTCAGTGGTTTGAAGCAAATGTCTGTGCTGCTTCTAGGACCTCATTTAAACCTCTAATAAAAGTAGTCATCAGAGGGAGTTCAAATCATCCAAAAAAATCATCAGGTTATATTCTGATTATTTCTTTTCTTATACCATTTGGAATGTTGACTAAGCTTTTTTGGCCAGCTTTTAGAAAGTGAATTCTCTAGAAGAAGGTTTCTAAATGACCAATTCCTCTTCCCTCCTTCATTCTATTACTTTTTAACGTGGCTAATTTACAACATTCACAGAAACAAAGAAGAGGCCCAGAATGTTTTGCACTTAACCACATCCACACGCTTCCCAAAAAACCATTAGGCATCTTCCCAGGCTACGGGGATGCAAAGATGACCTGAGACACGTCCCCAGTGTCACAGAGAGATGACAGAGAATGACATGAGAGACGTGGTCCACATCTCAAAATGGATCAAAGCCAGAGTGCATGGAAAGATGATCAGTTCTGACTCCTGTCTGACCAGTTTTCAATTTTAGGTCCATGAGACCAAGGGACAGCTTACCACAAGACGCTGTAAACCAATACAGACATCAGGATATATGTAGTTTGAGTCCTTGTATATAAAGTCCCAAAAGGGCAAAACTGCACCACGTGTTTCAGGATGCACGCAAAGGTGGGAAAGCAAGGAGGGACCCTCATAAAAGTAAGGATGGCGGCTTCCTCTGTGGGGAGAGAGGGGAGCGTGGATGTGGAAGACGCAGTATAAGCAAGCTCGGGCTGCTTCCAGGTACAGGCAGAGTCTGATTCCCTGACCTGGGAGGTGGTTATACAGACACCACTTTATAGCCATTTGTTTAAACTGTATATGTAAGTTTTAGCTATTTCTGTGCTTGTTCTTTTCTACAAGTAAAAAAAACCTTAATTGAAAAAAAAAAAAGCAGTAAGTTGACAAAATTATAACATTCCCAGGAAGAAAGATTGGATCTGAAACTCCAGTCTACTGAAATAAATGTATTCCTGATGCAACGTGTATGTCAAATTTTTGTTAATCCTGTCACGTTAAATGCCAGAGGAGAGTTTTGCTTAAAGGAAAAATATGGTGAATTCTCACTAAGGAAGTAAGGTAAGAGGGGAAAAAGCAAAAGCATTTATAAACACCTGTACGTTTTAAAAAAAAAGTATGAGGAAGAACCTTTCACTCTGAAGGCTCAGTGAGGCCATCAGAGCTTCCCAGGAAGGCTGCTGCGGAATGCAAACCTTCTAGAAGCTCAGCTGACACCCTCTCAAATGTCATTTTCCACAAAGATCCCACGTGGAAATGGGCCTGTGGGTGAGGTTGCTTTGTTGTTTGGTTTCACTTTGGGGAGAGCGTAGCACAGGGCTGTAAAAATTTTGAATCTGAAAACCTTTAGGCAGACCACACAGTGGCCTTCCTTGTGACACGGGTGGGTTACCTGCCTGACTCCTAGGGTTGCTGTGCCCAGGAATCACGCCCACTTCCAGTAAGTGCGCGTCAAGCCAAATATTGTTTGAAGTGTGATAAAAATATTCTTGGCTTACCATATTTTCACCAATTAAAAAAAAAATTGAATTGGCCAGACCTAGGCCCCCATTAAAGTGCATACGGGGTGTTTGATGAGCTTCACGCATTAAATTGATATTTTCTGTTTATAGGTCTTCTTTTCACATTGCATTTAGATCTTTAAATTTTAAGGAGTCTAGACAGCAAGATAGTAGCCAAGAGCACTTTTTTTTTAGTCAGAACTTGGATCTGAATCCTGACTGTGTTGCTGAACTGCTGAATGAACTTCAATAAAGAATTTAATTTCTCTAAATCTCAGCTTCCTTCTCTGTAAAAGGAGAATAGGACTGTCTTCTTTGGGTAATTGTAAAAATTGAATAAGATCATATGTAAAGCATTTAACACATAGTAGGAGCTCAACAAATGGGAGCTATAGTATCTACTGTGGGTTTTTTTTTTTTTAGTTTAATTTGTTAATAGTTACTATCTTGCTCTTCCAATAATTTTTCAGTGCTCTATAAATTCTGAATTTTCCATGCGACTCAGATTCTGGATTTTGACACCCCATCAAAACAGCGATCTTGGCCAGCAACCCCACTCCTGGGTATATATCCTAAAAAGTTGAAGGCTCTAATTCAAAAAGATACATGCACCCCAGTGTTCATAGCAGCACTATTTACAACAGCCAAGACATGGAAGCAGCCTAAACGTGCACTGACAGATGAATAGATGAAGAAGATGTATATATACAATGGAATACTACTCAGCCATAAAAAAGGAATGAAATAATGCCATTTGCAGCAACATAGATGGACCTAGAGATTATCATACTATATGAAGTAAGTCAGAGAAAGATAAATATATGATATCACTTATATGTGGAATCTAAAAAATAGTACAAATGAACTTGTTTACAAAACAAACAGACAAACATAGAAAACAAATTTATGGTTACCAAAGGAGAGGGGAGGAGAGGACTAAAATAGAAATTTGGGAGTAACATATACACACTACTATATATAAAATAAACAACAAGGACCTACTATATAGCACAGGGAACTCAATATCTTGTAATAAACTACAATGGAAAGAATTGAAAAAAATCTAGATAAATACATGTATATGTATAACTGAATCACTTTGCTGTACACCTGAAACTAACACGATATTGTAAATCAAATATACTTCAATTAAAAAAATTTTTTTTCATTTAATAAAGAGCAATGTGGGCTTCCCTGGTGGCGCGATGGTTGAGAGTCCGCCTGCCGACGCAGGGGACACGGGTTCGTGCCCCGGTCTGGGAAGATCCCACATGCCGCGGAGTGGCTGGGCCCGTGAGCCGTGGCCGCTGACAGGCCTGCGCGTCCGGAGCCTGTGCTCCGCAACGGGAGAGGCCACAACAGTGAGAGGCCCGCGTACCACAAAAAAAAAAAGAGCAATGCTCTTTTGATGCTACAGTCGAGGCTGGAAAGGTGGACAAGACATTAGCCAGGCGATTTTATTATCAAGCTATTTGATTACTGGACACAGAAGGTCACCAGGAGAAAGACTTCCTCCCAGTGCCCATTTTCCTCAGCTCAATTTTACACCCATCTGTATAGTACCCAATGGTGGAGAGCGGAGGGAGAGGTATGCCGCTGTCAGCAGGCCTGGATGACCGATGTTAATACGCAGCAAGTCAAAGTGCAAAGGATTTGGCGTTGGCACTTTCTGGTTCTTATGCTGAACAATCTCAGACAACTAGATGAAACAGTAAATCATGGAGGACAAGCCCTTGCTGGGCTTCACCCGCATTCAGCAGGCACATGGTTGCCTGTCCATTCCTGAACAACCTCAGGCCTCAGTGCAGGAAAGGGATCAGATAAAGGAAGGAAACCTAATTTACACTTAAAACAAGGAGGAATTTCTCAAAGCCTTCTGAATGTAGTCCAGCTGGAGGGATGCACTGGAGTCTAGAGCACCCCCTAGTGGAGGAGCTTCCACTGCACCACCACCCCCTTCCCTAGGTGCTTAGGAATCTCAGGCCATGAGGATGGAAATGTCCCATCACTTCTGCTCCGCCAATACCGGGGCCATGGCCACATGGACTATGGATCACTTGAGATACGGCTATTGCAGCTAAGAAGCTGAATTTTTAATTTTGTTTAATTTTAACTAATTGAAAAAAATTTTTTAATAGTTTAAACTAATGGAAAATTTTAAAATGATAATTTTAACTAATTGAAATGTAAATATCCACAGGTGGCTAGTAGCTAGCACATCTCTGCAGTTCCAGGACAGACACAACTGTAGATGTTCTTTGCTCCTTCGCTGTAGCTCTGACCAGGAAGCACTGACATCACAGCCTCACTTCCTAACTGTCTGCCCAACTCTCCCAAGGGCCTCAGCCCCTTCATTTTGGAACAAAGAGGTCCCATGAGATCTACATGCTTCTTGTAGCTCTCACATTCTGTGCTCGAGACTTCAAACGTTATAAATAAATTAGTTCCGTTTCAGAGGTAGCGACACGTCAAATCTATCCGATGGCTGTTAGGATGTCAGGTCCATAGGTGAAGGGATATGTGTGTGTTGTGTGAAAGGAACCCAATCAGAAATGACTCATCCTCAACCTTTTTAAAGTGTGGATTTCATTGAAAATAACGTTAAAAAATAGGCTTAAAGTTAAAAAATTGAAATAAAATCAGGATACGAAAAGTAGGCACATCCTTTTCCGGTTGTTTACCTCTTGTAAGAGCACATTTTTAGGAAGAACAGCAAAAAGGCATCTCTCCACCAGGTACAATGGCTGTAGCAGTGGTGGGGTGGCCGAGAGCTGCTGACAGGGTTGATACATTCCCTAACACTTCCTGCATGGGAGGGTATCTTTAACAGCATAGAGGCATTTATATTGCCTTATTGTCAATAGATGGAAGAAGGCAAGAAAACACAAAGAGTTTAATGTTTTCAACTTACTAACAGTTTTTCATTAAGTCCACATTTTGTATATCCAGGAGTCTGCCCCTATCAGTTATCAGTGGTTTGTATGAGATTGTAGTGAAATTTTTCTACTGCACTGATTCAACCATTAATAGGAACACACGATGTACTTGTTCACATACATACACTGAATCTACGGACTTGTGAACCGCTTCCATGCCCTTATTAGCATCTTGGATATAATATAAACCCTTTCAACATCTGCTTCATTTCTTGGACGGTTAGTTACTTGTTCAAATGTCTTTATGGACAAATCATTGTCACCGAACTTTGTTTCAAATCACGAAAAACAACAGAGGAGCTCTGCTTTATTGATTACAAAATACCAAGCCCTTACTGGAGGGCTTCAAATTACCAGACCGCCCAAACTAAGCTAGCCCACGTTTCAGTTTGTAGTCACGGACAATACAGCAATTTAATGCAGCAGAAATCCTGACCGAATTCAAAAGATGGTATTTCTGCCATCAGAAGTGTATTCACCTCCTTTCCCAAGCGACTGGTTAACGCTGACATTTGACAGTGGCCCACTTTGTCTCTGAGAAGTTTGTGGACACAGATTCAGCTGAAGGATGTTTATATAAAAATACATGGTGTAATTAACACCTACAGCTCACAGCATTCCCTAAGTATATGTTCATGTATAATTTTTGCAATTATGCAGTTTACAGACACAAAAGTCACATCACTGTCTTGACACACAAAAGTCACCATCCAAGAAATGAAGCAGATGTTGAAAGGGTTTATATTATATCCAAGATGCTAGAAAGGGTATGGAAGCGGTTCACAAGTCCATAGATTCAGTGTATGTATATGAACAAGTACATCGTGTGTTCCTAAAAATGGTTATCATTTTTAATATGTATTATGCACTTAGAAACAAGAATCTGGCTTCATTCAAGCTGCTAATCATGTTTCATTGGTGCTCAAAGACCAGAAGGAAAACAGAAGGTTTGGAGAAATAGTAAGGAAGGGCCCAGGTGAGCTGTCTCTGCCCCAGTCACTGCTCAGGTGTGATGACAGCCCACGTCGCTAAGACAAACAAACCTCCGTCCAGCCGTTCGATGGTCTTGGCTGGCATTGTCTGAATTCTTTTTTTTTTCCCACAAGAAAAGCTGGTCTTTCATATTAAGTGGAGGCATGTCAGAAATTGGACAAACAGTATATTCAGAGCTCAAGTGGAGACAGTGCCCTTTATGTAAAGAAGCGGCGCAAGGTTTAAAAAGTGTGCTAGGGTTTCAGTAACTGGATTGTTTAGACTCAGGTGAGGGCACCAACGCTCTGAGCCAAAAAAAAAAAAAGGAAAGAAAGAAAGATTAATCACGTTGTACCTAAGCCAACCCACTAATCACGAATACAAAATATGGTGCTAAGATATGAAGGCGCTACAGACATGCCACCAAAAGCTGGATGTGAAAGTAAACATTCCTAATTCCCTACCCCCCTCTCACGGCTAATCTGATGGAACCATCCAATGGCTTTCCACCAGGGTAAAGGGAGCCGGCTGCCTCTGAGTCTAGGCAGGCTTTGAAATGGCCTTCTATTAGAAACCTGGTAGAAGCATCTCCTGGGATTGCTGCGGTGCTCGGTTGCCGCCCGTCAGGTCGCCGCAGCCACCCCGCAGCAAAGCCCATGGAAATGGAAAGCACCACGTGACTGCCCAGGTCCACCCCGTCTCTGTTTTCAAGGTCTTTCCTGAAAGTTGGCCACACAGATAACCTGGTTTCCATGCTATTTATTGCCCAGGAAGGAGGAAGGGTTGAGCCCAACCCCTTGGAGATGTGAACTTGCGGTTCCAGGGAGTCTAGGGGATCAAATCTGATGCTTTCAGGACTGAGCTGCCCCAGAGAGTGAATCCAACCGCAGCTTTCTCTTAGAACCAAAAGGGGAACCGAATTACAATAGCTCTTTCTTATTTGTGACACATGGGGGGGGTGAAGAAAAGAAAAGAAAAGAAAGCTTTCGCTAGTACTTTAGGACATAGGTAACCTGTGGCTTTTGCAAACAGTCGTTTTTCTACATTGAGAATGAATTCCCCTTAATATTCTTTTTATTAACTGAAACATCATTTTACCCGAGATCCCCATTTACTGGTGGCAAATCTGGGTAACTTTAGAGACCCAGGATCACTTCTCCCGTCAAAATTACTTAGCCTGCAAGTTAGGGAAGATTCTATGCTTGGGTCAAACTCCCGCCCTCCTCCTTAGCGTGTTAGCAAAGATAAAATTCAGATGCTGTTTTTAGTAAAAAATGATTGCCTTCTTGTAAAAGACTGCACTAAAGACAACAGCGGAATGATCTTTTTCTTTTTCCAGCAGCACACAAATTTGGTCTTTGGAACTGGATTTATGAAACAGCTGCCTTTGATGTACTTTGAGGCTTTCGTTTTAGGTGAGTTCTGGACATAGCCTGACTTGGGGACCCATCTAGGTAAAGGATGATGTCTCTCACCAGGCAAGACATCGTTAAAGACAGTGAAAAACTAACCTCCTCAGCTTTGAAAAATAAATGTTGATTCAGCCATCAGTTTTGGATAAGACTCTGCAACTTCCAACATGTGGACGGGTTGGTCATCTCAGGCCACCATATTCCTCACAAGTATCGAAAAGCACATTTTTACCTGTTTGTAGCTGCTCAAAAGATGTTTGTGTTGATTTCCCAAGGTTCTGCCACTCTTTTGAAGACTAGATTTCACTCTGTAAAATCCAGTTCCTCAGACCTGCTCGGCTTTTGTGTGGTTGGAACAGCACACCCTGAAAAAGTATCAAGGGTCAACTTGGTTCAGAGGTTCGGCTGACAGTTTAAAGTTCTTTAGAGAAAATCGGGCGCTGATGTACTGTGACATAGATGTACTCACACACAGAAAATACCTCCTCCTCATTCAAAGGAGCTAAAAATGTAGGCCCCATTGCTGGCACGTTAAATAAAGTTCCCTGTTGCAGGATTATTTATCATGGTTAGCGGTTGCCATCAGTCATGAAAAGTTAACGGAGACCTATTGGGTTTATCTATAGGCAGCTAAACAAACATATCTTGCTCTTCTGTTATCTTCTTGTTAACAAAGCCCTATCAGGGTGTTCTCAACATCAGCATTTACTGCACAGGGGCCCTTTATCTGGGATGATATATAGGGAGACCATCAATTAGTGTGAGAGTTTGTAGATACCTGCCATATATTCATGAGGGCGAGCGGCTTCCCGTCTCTTGCTGTCACAGACACGGTGCAGCGCGGTTTTCTAGGTGGTGGTGTCACTGCTCACCTTCTGGGCTTTGGCTGATTTCTGTCGTGGCCATGAAACTGTCAGAGTGCCTTTGGTCCAGGCAGAGCTGTGACTGCAGCAGAGCCAGCGACCGGGGCTGCTGTTCTCAACACACTCTCAACACACAAGCCCAGAGGACCAAGGTCCCATGCAGCGATACTGAGAAAACACACAGAGAAACAGGAGCCTTGGTGTAAGTGTTGCTTTCGCCTAAGCATTTTTAAAAAATTGTTATTACCCAGTCGCTTTATACAATTGGAAGTATTGAAGCAGACACTTTAGTTCTGGGTGTGTAGCTGAGGGGAAAAGGGGAGACTGGTCACCTGAATGGCATCTAGAATCTCTAACTTCACTCATTCTGATCCCAGTGCTCCTCTACATACAGACCATCGCTGGTTCCCCAGTGCCCACAGGACAAAGCCACGTAGTAGCTTGACTCCATGACCCTTCACTGCCCTGTGTCCCTACCTCTCCCACTCCTTCCCTGCTCGGGGAACTGCCTTTCTCATCCTTTATTGAACTCTCCGGACCCTTTCCCCACCCCAGTGCCATCGAACTTGCCTGTTCACTTCTTGAATACCTCTTGCCCCCTGCACCACTCTGTGAGCTCATAAGCGTCCGGAGAGTCAGATCAAGCTTCACAATCTGGTTAAACATTCGAAGACACTCCCAAGCATTCTGTCCTCTGGGCTCACACAGCAGGCATTTCACAGAGTGTTTACTGCATCGGAATGATTTACTTGTTTGTCCTTCTCCCCATTCTACCTGTGCACAGAGACAGCTTCCTCCTTTGTGGTCTCAGAGCTTAGCAGGGTGCCCATTATGGGGACACAGTGTTAAAGGAAGGAAGGAGGGATGAACGAAGAAATAGAAATGCCCGTAACCCCACTGATAGTCCTCAGCGCACACTGAGTCTTCTGGAAGGAAAGAAGTCCCAGGAGCAGGGATGAGGGCTGGTCACAGCCAGACAGGATGCGTCACCTGTAAGACAGGGATAAACCTATCTTACAGGGTGTTCTGAGTTTAATGAGCATTATCCTGTAACTGATATATTTTATGAAGAATGCAGTCACTGTTATAATATAACCAGGTTGTTACTGTTATGGCCTTTGGTGTAAGTGCCCCAGCTTCCTGTAACCTGGACGGCCCTTTCCTTAGAACAGAGTTTCATCAGTTTGGTTTCCCCAAGAGAACTCAGCTGCCTGATGAGTTGTGTGACACGTCCCTACAGCACAGGGATGGCAGATTGTCACACCGAAAGCTGACCCTCAGCAAAGACTCCCAGGGCCACCGAGCATGCTAGTACTATTGTCACCTCCACTCACCAGCCCAGCTGCACAGGGAGCAGGCCCCTGAGGCCCCCTGCAGCCTTTCTCCTCCCAGTCCTCAGATGGCCCGAAACCACACTCAGCCCCCCACCCCGAGCTAGGCGTGTTCCCAAGGCGGCAGGCCGTGTAACCTCCGTGGCTGAGCAAAGCACCCTTCGCTCTGGGGACAAGAAGGGGCAGGGGTCACTCGTGCAAGCGGCATCCCCTCTGGCCTTCAGTATCGCCGGTGGGGTCGTGACAGGCCGTGGGCAATTCCGGGCCCGGGGAGGGAAGTTGACCCCTCGCAGCCCCCTGAGCGCCTACACCTGCTGACAAGAGCCCCCGACCTTTGCCCCGCCGATGCACGGCTCTGCGTCCCCGCTGGCGTCTTCAGAGCAGCAAGCCATCTCCGAGGCCTGGTCCTGACGGGAGGGGGGCGGAAGGGGGGGCCTGCGACAGGCCGCAGTGGGGGCCACCCTGGCTGTAGGTGAGGCAAGCACGTCCCCGGGGGACCTCAGGGTGCGCGGGTGCAAGGGCGGCGAAGGCAGTGCCTGGGGCTTGGGGCTGGTGGAGGCCAGGTATTCCCAGGTCAAGGTCACAGAGACCGCTCTGGAGCCCGAGACTCACTCCCTGAGGCCCCGGTGGGTCCTCCCATGAAAAACAAAGACTGGGAGGAGCGAAAGGGAAGAAAAAGTCGGGAAGGAAGGGAGGGAGGGAGGGAGGAACTGGGAGAAGAGGGGAAATAGAGGCCATGCCGTCCTAGGCCCTCACAACCGCCTTTTGCGGCTTTGCGGGCCTTGCAAGTTGGGAAGACAGATGTTTGCCGTGCTTGCTTTAACAGAGACCGTTCTCGGGGTCGTATTCTTGACTGACTGCCCCAGACGGTCCGGTTCTTCCACTCCCCACCTGCCAGCCCCAGCCCCAGGCCGCCGCCGCCGGAAGCCTGGGGACCAAATCCATCCATCTCCGAGCCTGCGCCCCCCTCTGGCCCTTTTCCTGGCCAAACTGGGAACAGAAACCTAAGACCCGTGCGCTCCCGGCAGGTGGCTTCTCGGGAGCCAGGGCGGCCAGCGCGCCCGGAGGGGCCGGCGGGCGCAGGTCCCCAGGAGGGGAGGAGAAAAGGGGTGTCGGAGGGAACACTCCGAGAGAGGAGACAGCGGGTGACTGTACATAGGAGGATAGACAACGAAGGGGCCTGAAAAGCCGGTTCCCGTCTGCACTTAGATGCTGCCCCCTCTTCTTATCCCCGAGGTCCCAGAGGTAGCGTCACAGAAGACCTCAAAGGGGAGATGGGGAAGTGGGGGGACCTCTGGCCCCCGCGCGACAGTGGAGGGTGAGGCGTGTCCGCGCGGGGCCCACGCACCTGCGAGCAGTTAGTGCCAACACGGAGCAGGCCGACGATCCCCCCCCCACCCCCGTACAAGTGCAAACTAGTTTCTGTGTTGGGGGAAAAAAGAGAATAAAAGTTTAATAAACGTGTGCTGTGTTGTGAACGACTTTGTGACGACCTCTGTTGCCAATGGCCTATGCACGCGGAATAATGGTCTCCTTGCAGAGAGGGAAATAGCTTAGCGCTATCATCGTTGCCTCGGTAACCATCAGAGTCCCCATCTAGCAAGAGAGAAATGAGTTATGAAAAGGCTTGAGTGAAGAAGGGATTAACACATGATCCCAGGGACAGTATGTCAATCAAAATCAACTGAGAAATTACACTGCTCTATTTGAGAATTTCTCCGGAACCCGCACGGTAGTGGAGTTGGGTGCGTATTTTCTCTCTCTCTCTCTTTTTTTTTAATTTGAGAAAGAAGGGGGAAAGTAGCATCGTGATTAGTCTTTGCGACTATCGCTGAGAATTACACTGAGGAGAGGGAAAGACTCACCAAAAGGAGGGTTAAGTAGACCCCCCCCCCCAGCCCACCCGGCACGTCCGGGCACCTGGCTCTTGCGTTCCGGCCCCCGCGCTCCTCCTGTCCGCTGCACTCACCCCCCACTCCGCAGGCACCGGCCCGGAAGGCTAGAAGCCCGGGGGCCAGGCGCTCGGCCTCGGACGGACCCCGAGCTGCGCCCGAGGAGGCGGAGGTGGGGAGCGGGGGGCTGGGAGGGGCAGGGCAGGAAAGACAGTGCGGACCTGGCTCACGGTCCTGGGGCCTGAGCGGCAGCCTCCGAAGCAGCCTCTTGCCGGCTGCCGACTGGCTCGACTCAGCGTTCGGCGAAATGAATCGTCGAGTCTGGTGCACACACCACCCCACCCCCACCCCCACCCCCCCGACCCGCCCGGTAGCCGGCAGCCCTCAGCTCCCACCCCCAACCCCCCAGCTCCTGAGGCTGGCGGCTGAGACGCCCACGCACGCAGATCAGCGCGCGTGCAAACACAACCCCCCACCTTGCTTGCGCACAGGGACCTGGGTCTCAAAAATTAAAAAAAAAAAAAAAAAGACACCGTGAAGTCCTAAGGAGCGGCCTTGGGTTAATCGATTTCTAACCCCGCGCGCGGTGCGCCTGCAGCTCCGCTTTGCGCCCAAAGGCTGCGTCCGCTTGGGCTTCCGCTCTGGCTCTGGAGTCGGGAATTTTGAAGGAAACCTCAATCCGCACCCCCTCCCCTCCCAAAAAGAGGATGCTCTCTTTGGGAAACACTTGAGAGGCACGAGACTGCGGGAGAGAGAGCTCCTAAAGAGTCTGGGTGGGCTGGAGCAGGGCACGCGGGACTTCCCTAGACGGAGACCCCGAGAATAATCGAGAATAACCGCCGTTGCTCCTGGAGGCCGAGCCCGGGGCGGGGCAGGGGTGCCGGGGGTGGGGTGGGGTGGGGTGGGGGAGAGAACCCTGCAGGCTGAACTGGGGGAGTTTGAAGCTCTCGCTGCTGGAAGTCTGGCCAGCGCCTGTGGCCCAGATGGGGGGGTGGGTACCGGGGTCCCCAGGGCGCATTGCGGCTGCAGACCTGGTCACCTCGGGGACGTCCCCCTCCTTATAAACCGCTCTGGGCCCGCAGCCTGCTTTTTCCGCAAGAAGAAGGGACCTTGGCCATCCTCTGGTCCTACCCCCTCAATTAGCAGGTGGGGAAACTGAAGCCTTGAGGCAATACAGTGACGAAAGGTACCCGTTGAAGCGCTGGAGAAGCGCCCAATTTCTTAACTTCGCTTTAGAAAATTGGCCTCATTATATAAAAATAAAAGTTTTAAGGAACTTTCCTCCAACTGAGAGCCTTGCTTTGCCCTGCGGGGGGCGAGGAGGTGCGTGGAGGCGCTCTCAGCCCACGTGTGTCTGGGTGTTCATTCCTCATTCATTCATTCATGCATCATTCATTCACTGGCCTTCCCTCCGCCCGCCTTACTCCCCCGCGAGTCCCACACAAGTTTCAAGTCCCGAGCGCCCTGCGCGGTTAACTAAATCGCCTTGACCCCGGCGCTATTTGATATTTGCCTCCTTGACACTCATTTAGGGGCTTGGAGCAGCGACGCAGACATTGGACAACTCCAGCCTGAAACCGAAGCCTTACGGAAGGGGGGGACGGGGAGAACCTGATAGCTGGAAACTCGTTTTCTCCAAAGGCTTTCGGGACATTTTAGCCCGGCTCCAGGTCCTCGGAGCGCCAGGGCGCCGCCAGTGCGGGTGTAAACGTTAAATGTTAGCTATTTGTTCCGATGATTGGCATGGAAATCGACTCTTTCTTGTCTTCTTTTTTTCCTCCTTCTGCCTCTTTCCTTTCCTTTCTCTCTCTCCCCTCCGGATTCCCACAAATACTAATTCAACCAGTGGCTCCTCTAATCCGCCTTCCCTCCCGGCCCCGCCGCCACCCAAGTCAGAAGACTCCCGATTTGGGGAAAACTAACACAACAATAACAACCCAGGCGAGGCAAGGGGCCACTTTTCTGGTTTCGTTCCACTTCTGGAGGCGACACTATTCAGTGCGACGGACTCCTCGTCTCCTGTAGTCCCTTGTATCTTTTTTCTTTTCCTTTTTAAAAAAATTTTTTTTTGGCCTTTCATTTCTTTTAAACAGCGCTGGAGGGAATAAAGTGTTGGTGGCATATTAGAAATTCAGGAGCGCTGTGGTCTCTATTAACAGAGACAAACAGATGACCAGATAAGGGAGTCGCCTGGTTGCAAAACTTGCAGTTTCTGCTTGAAGGGAGCAACCCAACAGAGCATCTTACTCGGACCCCGACCCGGCAATGACCGGCTGCCCAGAAAGGAAGGGCCACACAGTTGAGGCTGGGTGCCAACGGCACTCCCCCAGCCCATCCACGTTCCAGATCTCAGCCCAATACCCCCTACCCCACCCCCTAATCCTCTAAATAAACCCATTCATTCCAGACTCCCCCATTTCCAGAGGCTCGTCTTACCCCTCCCACCCCCTCCCCATTATAATTCTCCATTTCTCTTATTTGTTCTGTCACTACCTATACCTTCTGCCATCATAACCTTTTCAAACTCTGATTAGTGAGGCTTTATTCGCCTCACTCACCCTTTCCCCCCCGCACCCCTCTCTCCCCTTCTCCCTCCTCTCCTTCTTAAAAGATTTTGGAGCTGAGAAGATAAGATATGCAATCCTCTATCGGGAATCCTGTAATATTAAAGATCAAACGTGGCATCAATGGAAGACCAAATGCAGAGAGAAACAAAAGGGGGAGGCTAGGAGATGCTCATCAGCTAATTACAGCTGCAAATATTATGCAAATTTATCTTGGCACAGAAATGGAGAAAGCGAGTTTAAGTGTGGAGATAATGCCGGAAAATTGAATGTTCATCTGGGCATGGGAATTGGCCCAGCAGGCTCCATTGGTCTGTTTCATCTAGGGAAGCACCGTTTTTATACTCCTATCAGATCATCTGCTCTTCGCCGGTTGGGGCTGAGAAATTAATATTACTTATAATTGATACTTGAAATTCTTGGAGTGATGTGTCCTAAAGAGCGGGAAAAGAGAGGAAAAGGGAGAGGGGGAAGGGATGAAAAGGAGGCGGGAAGGGAGAGAAACGGGAAGGAGAGACAAGTCCTACAATATTGGACCCAGAATTGGAACTAGACGTCTTAAGTCCACTGAACTAAGGCCAAAGTGAACAGAAAGAGAAAATATCCCATAAAATCAGGTCTCTCTCTCTCTCGACCACCCCCTAAAACCTGAAATAGTTTTATAATCAAGATTCAAGCTTTTAAAATCTGTAATGATTTGGCTGCCTACTTGGCTTGAGAGAGTGAGGGCAGGATTGGTGGTGGAGGCTTGAACTCCAGGTAGCTGGGAACCTACGGTGGCCTCAGGAGAGGCTGCAAGATGGGTAGAAGTGACCAAGTGGGACTCTTTGCAGATCTAAGCAAAGGGAGGAAAGTAGATCTGGCTCTATAGACCCTCACCCTTGCTTCCGCCCCAACTGTTCCCCCATTTCCTCCATCTTTACCGGCCTGTATTCAACTTTCTTCAACTTACTCAAAAACTGCCTGGGAAATTATATTCCCAGGAAACAAACTCTATATCCTTACACTTCATAAGTTAATGTTCTTAAGCGTAGGGGAGGAAGGGAGATAATAGAAACTACAGTGAACAGAAAAGAATTCTTAAAAAAAGAATCAAGTCCTCCTTCCCCCTCCCAGTACAAAGTCTACTACAACCTAGAGCAAACGTAGAGAATGTCAGATGAGCATTATTCGGGTGCAAGCCATCCAATTACCAAGAAATTATGATCTGACGTCAGGAGGAACAATTGGAGAGCAAATATGTATGAATCGCCTTTCACTGGTTTGCATATTTGCAACAATTGTTTAATCCAAGCAACAAGAAAGTAATCAACAGGCACAAAAAGCTTAAAGAGCAAATTACTAGTGACTCCTGCCCCTTCTACTTCCTGAAGCCAGGAGGTGGCTAGTGCTGTCGGGGGTAGGGCGGGGACCTCAGGTGTAGCCTTGGAGTCTGAAATCCATCCTGAAAGAGGCAGAGAGGAAAGCCTGTTGCGTTTAGATGACTTTTGTTCCACAGGCGTTAGGGCAAAAGACAAAAGAAACAAAAATGCCAATTATTGTAACTAATTAACCATTAAATGAGATGTGTGTCCTCTTCTCTCTAACTCTAAAGGAGGGAAGATGATGAGGGTAGGTGGGTGGGGGGCTCTGGGAGAACAGGCGGATCCACCCACCACTCTGCTCTGGGGGAAGGAAACCTGTACAATTCTGCATGTGTTAATAGACAAAGCCAGAGGAGCTGAATATATATAAAAATATATACACGTTAAAAAAGAGAGCAATGAATACCAAAGAGGAACCTGGAATTGATTTTTTTTTCTTGTGTACTTGGAATGGGGCTGGAGTGGGCAGCGGGCAGGGTGGGAGCTGTGCTGGGGCAGGAGATGGTGAGGACAGAAGAAATCTCAGAAAAATTACCATTATTGGTATCTTTCTATATAAAGATGCAAATGGCATTTTATCTCAACTTGGCTCTGTGCTTTCGTCAGTGTTTATGATTAATTATCTCTTTTTTCATAAAAATAAATCATGTTAAAAATTGGGATCTTGGTGCTGGGGAGAAACTAAGCGCTGGTTTCAGGTCGATCTTGTTAATTTCAGCCTGAAATTGACACACTAATTAAAGAGCAGAGCGGTAAAGCACGAGCAGGCAAGATTATACCCAGCTCTTTTTTTTTTTTTTATCAGATCTACCTTATATTTTCCCAATTAAAAACTGCAAAAAGCAGTTTCATTGCCCCGGGATAAAAAATAAGGGCCCCCTTTCACAACGTTGGCCATCACTTTCTACCATCAGATTCATTGTGATGTATTAGATGCAATAAATTATCCCATGTAACAAAACATTGGGAGCTGAAAGGCAGATAATCTGGAAAGCGGAGATAAGGATTCATTATTCCAAATCATTATGAATCCAACGTTGCCTCTGACTTCTTTCTTAATCAGCTCCTCTGATCCTGGATATGTGAGCAGTACAGATAAGGAAAGAGTCGTTTATAATTCTCCACCTCGTCTAATATTTTAAAATAAAGTCAGAGGCAAGAAAACGCCATAAAACACTGGTGAGCAGGCAAGCGCCGAATGAAAAATCACTTCCATGTTATTATATCCACAGTAAGATTTAATTAAAATTCTCCACGTCCACGTGCTTTATTTTCAGATAGGATTTTTTCCCATCACGTAATAATTGATAGGAATTTGCAAACGGGGCTACTTATTTAGGGCGCCTGGGTGGAATAGGTCTGATTTTTTTTTTTAATTTCCAGTCATTGCTTTGTGAAACTTTCATTTGAGACATCCATGGTTCCACACCCCCCAGCACCCCCCAGCCCCCCGCGCCGCAGTTTTGGTTAGAGAAACACAGGCAAAGTACCAGACCAGAAACTTGACTTTAATAAAAATGTTCTGTTAAAAAGAAAAATGAAAGAACTGTCCCCACCCTAGAGGGCCGTTTACTCCCTCTCAACACCCCACCCACCGTACACACTTATAATAAAATAAATCTCAGTGAGTGTGCTTGAAAGATGGGAACTTTTAAACCAGGGCTAATCTGAGTGTGCGTTTTCGACTGGCAGAGAGTGAACTTAGACGAACTAAGCCAATCTGAGGGTATATAAAGGATGGTAGAAAAATGGCCAAGAGGAATGACGCTGTAGACCGATGCACAGGAGAAAAAAATATTACCTGTGTTTTACGGAAAACAAACGGGATGTGAGAAACCCGGAAGAATAAATATATGCCCCCCCCCCCCAGCCCTGCTTAGAACAACTCTAAGTGGCAGCACATTCTTAGTAAGATTGGAGATTCTGCCAGCGATTATTTCTTCCTACGGGGTCTCCTTTTTCTTTATCCAACAGGTGAAGTTCCTATCTGCGCGGCCATCGCAGAGATCCAGGGACACAGTGTTTCTATTATTATCTGTTAGTCATTTACTGATCCATCTTCTACCTCACATGCCCAGCGACTTCCCTTTAGAGTTAAAATCCAATCAAACGCCTTAGCTCGTGGGACCGCGGTCCGACGCACCACGGGATTGAAAGCAGTCGATGCTGGTGCCAATTAGGATGGTGTGATTGCCTCCAGGAAGAACCCAAACCCAGCTCAGTCCCCAGGCCCTGGAGCCTCAGAACAGCTCTCTACGTGGTTCAGCCTCTGAATCCAACCCGGGGAAGGAGGATCGCCTGCCCAGGTTAAGGGATTGAAAGGCCGGTGGTTGGTGCTGGGGGCTGGGATGGGGAGAGTCAGGGGTGCGGGAACAGGTGAGCCGCACCTGAGTGTCCTCTGTATGTGGTCGGGAGCTGGGTCCCTGCCTTCTGGCACTGGTGCTCCAGGCACTCACCAAGCAAGGATTCCTCAAGGAAAAGGCTCACTGGAGAGTCCTGAAACCTTGGGGGTGAAGTCACCCTCTTCCCCCCGGACTTGTTAGGACGGGGCAGCTCTGAGCACCCTGGAATCCGTGGCCCCTCAGCGTTTAACATAGTCGCCCCCAAATAAGAGAGGATCTTTTTTTTGCTGTCTCTCACGCGCAAGTACACACACGCGCACACACACGCGCAGAGACCTGAACCACGAATCAGCGAGCCAGGGTGGTAGCTTTTAAAATTCAGAAAGCGACTTGTAGCTTCATAAAAGCAACGTCTTTACCGTGTGCATGAGCCGGTGTCCGCGAATCTCGAATAAATCTTTGGCCCGTCTGGCTAAGCGACCAGCGTCTTTCCTTCACTTTGTTTACTTCTCAGGATAAATTCTCTCCTTTCCTCCCCCCCTCCCCCCCACATCAAATCTCCCCCAACCCTCCTGGAATAATTCACCCCTGGACCCTAATTAGCAGCACTTTCCACCACTAAGTCCGTCAAGATAACAAGAAATGCCCAGCTGGCATTTCTTCTCTGAATCTTGCCCCTTTCTGGCCATTAAATTCAAAATCAGTTATATTTTAATTAAGTCCTTTGGATTTTTTTTTTTTAAGCCTGAGTGTCTTTGGCAGTCGAATTTCCTTAAACTAAGCCTTCCTTTACTAAAGGTAGAATTGGGCGACGGGGGAGCGGTGTGCACGCGATCAGATTTCTCAGTCCCTTACCAAAGAGTCACTTTAGACCCAGAGACAAGCAAGTGTCCGCGTCAGCAGAAAAGGAACGGGGACAGGGGCCGCCAGACCGGCCGGAACCGGGCGGAGGGTCGCGGGCGCGCGCTGGGGACAGGGTGGCGAGGGTGGGGGTGGGAGGGGTGGCGGAGAGGGAGCCGGCCTGGGGTTCCAGGGGGTGCAGGGCAGGATCCTGATTCTACGGGTAAAGGGCTTTCAGGTTGGAGGTGACTCTGTGGTGGGGGAGGGAGAAGGGGGCGTGGGGGAGGGATGGGAACTTCCAAAGGGCCCAGAAGCCGGAGGGCAGCTGGAGAGAGGCAAATGGCCCCGCGGGCCTGGTGGACCACGAGGCGGGGGTAGTGCTAATATCCAGTTTAAGGAGACAACTACCGCCATCTGGGTGATGGATGACCCCTCCTGGGCCCCGGGGTCCTACTCTCCACGAGGCAGCGAACGAGGAGGAGCGAGGTGGCCTAGGGACCCCGAAGGGCCCGGAATCCCCGCGGCCCAACCCTTTGCGGCCCTCCCGGCACAGCCCACAGCTCCCCGAGATGCGCCAGGGCAACAGGTTGGGGGAAAACTGTCAAAAGAGTGACCTTCTCCCCAGCGATCTCGAAACGCGCGGCCCTGCGGACTCTGCGCCCTGGCGCCGAAGAACTTGACTCTGCCACTTGGTGGCGGAAGGCGGGGGCAGAGGGCAGCAGGGCAGAGGAGGGGCTGAGTCGGGACGCGAGGTGGACTTTGGGGCTTCCTCGGGGGCAGGGAGACCCCCTTTCCTCTCCTGGCCAGGTCGGCAAACGATATAAGACCCTTTCTCCAGCGGCTCTCGGCTTAAACCTGGACCCGGAGGATGCTGAGTGGGGCGCAAAGCCGTCGGTGCTGTGTCTGAGTTCAGGGGCCTTGAGCGGCTGCAGGCAGGCTGGGCTCCGGGGCGGGAGCAGCAACCCATCCCCGATCTGGATGCCCGCCACCTGGGCAGCGCTGGGTACCTGCTCTCCTCGACCCTCCCCCACTTCCCTTCGCGTCGCCGCCCCACCTCTGCCCACTCACTCTGACCCTGCTGACCAATGGCCTCGTCCTCCCCCCAAGGGACAACCACCCCTGAACGCTTGGCACCATCAGATCGGGCCACTCCTTCCTACCGAACTGGTTCCAGCACAAGAAACTTGTTGACTTCCTGGCCCAGCGTTGGACACATTTTATTTCTCCCCGAAGATTGATTTATTTTTAAAGTCAGTCTCCATATTCTTATTGTATAAATATTGTGAAGGGAAAACTCTACCTGTCAAAACAAATGGATGCTGACCTTTCTACCCCAATGTTTATGGAGTTTCATTTTACTCTTGCCAAATTTATTCATGGCAGAGTCCCTCCTTGAATTATTTTGACCTCCCACCAGCAGAAGTAGGGATGGTACAGGAGAGGGGGGTTTCGAAGGGGAGGGCTGGAGTTTGTTGGGTCCAGTGGGTAGACTAATAAGATCATTTTCTTTCTGACATTTTATCTTCAGAGTGACCTCTGATTCTTGCTCCCTTATCTCGCTCTCCTAGAAGGTTAATTTCCCCTAGAAGTCTTCTTGAAAGAGCTTGGGAACCCTAGAGAGCCCATCCCCAAACCTCTACTTAGTGGGTGCACAGGTATCGCTACCTCCAAATGTTTTTATGGTGACCATGAGGAGAGCCAAAGAGTAGCGAGCAAGCCCAGAGCTGTCACTGGCCACCCTACTTTTCCGAAATTTCACTGGCCAGCTGTGGCTGCAAGTACCGGAAGGTAGCGTGTATTCATTTTTGAAGCGTCAGCATATACAGAAACGGGTGGAACAGTCAGATGGGGGGGAGGACCTGAGGGGCAGAGACCCTGCTAATGGTGGCCGAGAGTTTTACCTCTAGATGCTCCCACTGGGTCCCCACTTCCTCCCAAAACGGGAGGGAAACTTTGCAAAAGCTTTTACATCTATGGTAGCTAATGACCCAGTCAACATTACCGGTGACGTTTATAGTGTTAATTCCAGCCCTGCTAGAGACAGTGGACTTTGTAGGTGCCAGGGGCTTGGTCACATTTCGGGCAGTCTTTCCCCATCCCTGAACTCTGCCAGTGTCACACACTCCTGATGTGCGGTTTGCCTGTTTACAAAAAGGGGTGAAATTCATTCCTCCCTCAGTCTTCCTCCCTCCCTCCCTCCCTCCCTTTCCCCCTTCGCAACCCGGAAGAGCTCCACTCTCTACAGTGAGCAGAAGGCGGGGGAGGGTGTTCCTAGGAAGGATGCACATCACCCAGGTTTTACTTCTCGCTGGAAGCCCGCGTGAGATGCCGTAAGCAGCTGGGGCGGTGAGGACCGCAGCGGCGACAACAGTGGCTAAGTCTGCCTGTCATTTCTGCCTTCAGACCTCCAGCAAGTCAGGAAAAAAATAAAAAACAGCTGGCCGCGGAGAGCAGGCTACCCAGGTCAGTGAATATCACTATCTTCTGTCTCTAACTCTGCAATGGCTTTCCCTGCCCCACGTGGAGAGAATTAAGAGGAGGTCTCCACTCCAGAGAGACAGCTGCCCCTGGAAGAAAGTGAACTAGACCCCAGTCCTTATTGTTCTCTCTGGTCCGTGGAAATCTTTGGCTTTCTGCAATGACCTTGGGCGCGCGTGGTGTGTGCGTGTGTGTATGTCCTTGTTTGGAGGAAAGAACCAGTAGAACTAGGCATGCAAAGAAAAACTAAACAGAAAAATAAGAGATGGTGGGAATGCTTGGGAAGGGCTGGACATACATTTTCCACTTCAGGGAGGGCAGAGGGTTGGGGAATAGAACCAGTTTGAAGGCACATCTCAGCCTTCTCCCCAAGGTGGCTGCAGGGTCCAGTGTCAATTTCATGTTTATTTCCCTCTGCCTACAAGTGACTGTTTGGGCTCATTGTCTCTGCATATAATTAAAGAAACAGCTGTGCACTGTGGGTTGAAAGTTGGAGCCCAGATGTGTGGACATCTGGCATCCCTTGGGGATGCTGGTGGCTGGCAGGCGCCTTTGCTTCCAGGAGCACCCTGAGGTGGGTGAGAAAACCGCAGCCTGGGAGGGAGGGTGTCCAGGGTCCTGGGGAGTGGGAGGGGGAGAGGAAATAAGAACTCTACTTTCTCCCGGGACATTGGACCAACAGACCTCCAAGAAGTCACTCAGTCAGAAGCAGCTCCCAACCAAGATAGATAACGTTAAAATGCAAGGGAAGTTGAGTGACTCTGAGTAGGAGAGAGTTGTTTTTATTCACCTCTCCTTCCTCTCAGACACCGCAGGGTGCTTTGAGGAAGTGGACGTGAGTGAGTCTGTCCAGGGCAGGGGATGGAAAGGAGTCTAACTCGGAGCATCTCTCCTCTGCTTGGTTCCCAGTTCACCTGTGCTTTTCTCTTCCTCTGTCACCCACATTCACCAGGGCACTGGGATTGTGGGTGGAGGATGAAGAAGTTTAAAGGGACAGATAATAATAAAGTAACATTTGCAGCCCTCCCATCCCTTAGCGGTTGTGGTAGAAAAGGTGTGTGTGGGGGGAGGGCTGTTGGTTGTGTGACAGGCTTGGGGCAGGGGGTCCCAGAGAGACTGGTAGAGTCAATCGAGGTGGAGTCCTGGATAGGAGATGCTTGCAGGGCCCCAGCGGCTGGTTGTGAGAAGGGGGCTTACCATTAAACCTTTAAAATGTGTGATTCTGAGGGAAGGACTTGCTGCCCATTTGAATCTGGGGTGGGATATGGCATCCAGGTGAGACAAACCAGGACCCAGGTGGGTGTAGACCCAGGGTCTTAGAGGCTCCCATATAGATTTTGCCTGGGACCAGGCAGGAGGCCCAGCTCCCAGCAATAGCTCTGCCAGGCCTAAAGTTCCTGGTTGGAGAAGGCGGCTGGGGTCTGAGGAACCGGGTGAGTGGTGCTCCCTACACAAGCCCCGCACCCCACGGGCCCCCCTCCCTTCTACACAGAATCTCCACCCACCCTGCCCTCCCCCCCACCCCCGCGAATCAGGATCGGGGTTGGTCTTTCCTGCCAAAAGCCCGGAGACAGAGGAAGATGCATTTTGCTTTATTTGCTATGTTCATCCTGCCTTTTTGCCAAGGATACAGGAGGTGGGGGTGAGTCGGGGCATGCAGGGAAGGGGTGGGAGTGGGCGCCCCTGGGTGGACGCCTGAGAGGCCTGGGAAAAGGGCAGGTACGCGGGAGCCGGGTGGCTGAGGACCCCTCTTCTGAAGGTTAAGGCAATTTGTACCAGGAACCGTGGGAGGTAGCCGGGAATTAGAGATGCAGATAAGGTAGTGGGGGCAGAGCCCGAAGGCCCAGTGCTCTCTGGCAGCCGGTTATTCTAACCATTTCGGCTGCGCTCAGGTGTGGTCTCCTTCTCGGTGTTCCAGCCCTTTCGCACAGAAAGGTGCATTCCTTCTGTGGTGTGTCTTTGTGTGCGAACCAAATATTTCTGATCACCTCTTTCTCTTAATGTTGGGAGTAACCAAGCGAGCGGGCCAAGGAAGCCCCGGATCTGGAGTCCGAACCCCGCTTTTTGTTCCTGACCGCTGGACAGCCGGGACTAGGGGTGGTGACGGGGTGCGGCGGTTGGAAGGAGGAGAAAGAAACGTGGCCCAGGGCGCTCGAGCGGAGCTCTCCCTGGGTGTGCGTCGCTGCGGGTGTGCAGACACACGTGTGTGGTTGCTGTTTTGTTTTATATAACAAATTGCTTGGGGTCCGCGAGGTGGCAGGCGGCGGAGAGCCGGGCGCGAGCCGGGGCCGCCGGGGAGAGGCGGCGGCCGGGCGCAGTCCTGGAGGGAGGGAAGGGCGAACGGTAGGCGCCTGCGAGCCGGGCAGATCCACAGATTTTGCCATGCGCTCTCCAGCGTGTCCAAAGGAAGACACAAACGCTTCGTGCCTCTGCTGTCTGCTGATCGGAACGTAATTACCTTCCCCCATTTCCCTCTCCCGGTCGTGAAGTCCCCTGCCCTCGAAGCTCACTGTCATTGTCCAGCAATCGACACCCCAGTTTTTTAGGCTAATCTAGAGAAGTAAAAACACAGTAGCCCCAAGAGAAAGCCCTCCTTCTCCTGACATGCCAAAATGAAGTGGCCGGCGGAGAGTCGGCCTTGGCGAGCGCTGGGGCTCGGGGCTGGCCTGGGGCCTCTAGAGATGCGCGGCGGTGAGGTGGCGGGCGACAAACCGGGGGCGCTGGGAGGCTAGGGGAGAGTGGAGCCGGTGCCCCACGTGCACCCCTCCTGCCCGCAAAACGCGAGGGCCTGTTGTTCACGTGGTGAATCCCGCACTGCTGACTCCTTTCCTGGCTGCGGTGGCCGCTCCCTTCCCTGGGCGTCCCGGAGGCTTCAGCGGTGCGGCCTGAGGCCCCCCCAGGACAAGAGCCTGGGGTGAGGCGCCGCTAGCCGCTTGCTACGACAGTGGTGCCGCTGGGGCGGGACAGATGGCCTGTGGCCGCGGAGACGTCGCGGGGAGCCGCTGGAGCACCTCCATCCCTTCCCTTCTCTCTCGGCTCCACCTGTCCCCCAGACGCCCAAAGCCAGGAAGGAGGGAGAGCTCGGAGGGGCCCCCTTCCTCCAGGGTGACTCGCATTCCTTTCAACTGGCCCTCAAGGGGAAATCTTTCTCCCCTATCCAACCCCGGGGCTCCCCCCATGGCCAACCCTCTGACATGTGCATTGTTAAACTCGAAAACAGAAATCCCCTGTCGTCTCCCTCCCCCTCCCCCTTTCCGCTACACCCTTACCTACCCAATTTTTATCTCGCTACCATCAGGGTTTTTCTATACGGGGGAGAAAAGGGTAGCGACAGAGGGAGGGCCAGGATCCCTTGAAGCTGGAGGGCCCGGCCGGGCGGTAGGGGCGGATTGGGAGGGGTTAATCTCCGAGGGCATCTCCTCTCCGATGTCTCTCGCCGCTCCTCCTGGCCCGAGCGGGTTTCCTTCCGAGTTTTAACCGGTGATAGGTGAATAAGCGAAAAAAGAAAAAAAAGGAAATCAAACCACATACCACCCCCAAAGTGCTGCCTCATTTTCCAGGGCAGGTAGACCCTGGGCCTGGGCGGGTGGGCGTGGGAGACGGGAGGGTCTGGGCGCGTGCCGAGAGCGCTTTTCGCCTGAGTTCCCGCGGGTTTCCCCCTTGCCGTTTCCACCTCTAGCATCTTCCCTTTGTGAATTTTGGGGTCCCCTTTATTCTGCGTCCCCCCCAAGTTCCCTGCTCGCTGTATTTCCTTTGAACAGAACAGTCAGCACTGCCCACTGCCTGCTTCTCTCTCCTCAGCTTGTGATTCCGCTCTCCACTTTCTGCATTTCAACTCATGCGGGAAAGAGAAAGGGGGCTTGGGTGGGAACTGCAGAGATATAGTAGAATATGTGTGTAGCCTGCGCTGTGCCGGGACGCCGCGCCCGAGCGGGCTCCCCCGCCGTTTCGCCCGCGCAGCCGGGGCCTGGCGGTGGCGCCTCCGGCCGTGTCCCCGGCGTAACCCTCTCGCCCGGCTGCCAGCGAGCTGTTTATACAGCTTTACCTGTGCTATTCTCGTAGCCAGTAAAAATCCTCGCCCGGCCACGGTAACATAATCCGAGGGCCGAGGCAGAGGAGGGGGTAGCGAGGCTGGCTCAGTGGAGAGGGAGGTGTGTACGCGCCAGAAGGGGGTTCTCTCCTTTGCCCCTCCTCCCCCAATGGGAAAGGAAATTGGGACAGTTCGGGTGATCGAGGTGTGGGACCCAGGGCTAAGGGGGAAGGAGGCCGGTTTCCACGTCCCTGTCCTCTCTGCTTTTCTAACAGGCACTGGGGACCCGCGCGGTGGCCGCAGCTCGGACGCGTGCTGCCTGCAGGCGCGGCGGTTCCGGGGGCGCCCCGCGGGGCTAGCGAGGCCCAGGGCGGGTTTCCACCCCGTCCAGGACCAGGACCAGGACCTGGTTGCTCTCACCCCGCTTTCAGCTTGCCCCTTGAGACCTCCCACACCTAAGACAAAACCGGCAAGGCAGGGATCCGGCACTTAACCAGGTCTTCCCTCCCGGGTCAACCACTTCTTCCAGAGAGCCCTAGTCCCGGCCGCAGCCGGCGCAAGGAATCGAATTAAACGCCTCTTGGCGCTTATTGTCTCTCGCTAATTGCTCCAACAATGGCCACTATAAAAATGGAGACACCCAATTAAAGGCCCCGCCGGGCCGCTCTCGGCTCCCGGCGACGAACTGGCTGCCGGCCTGAGGCTTGCAGACCGCCCGCGCGCGAACCGGGCTGGTGCGGGACGCCGGCGCCGGCCTCGGCACCTCTGGCCTCCACTTCCTCCCCAGACGCACAGCGACCGCGGTCGGTTCACACCATTTTTATTGACCGATCGCAGCCAAGGAAGATTGATCGAGCTGGAATGGGAAGGGACTTCTCCTCCAGCCCCAGCTCGCCAGAGCCTCGGGGCCGCGCTCCAATTTCTGGCCTCTGCTGTGGCTCTGCGCCCTCCCCGCCCCCAGCCCCGCAGGTCCCTGGCTTCATTTCTGTCTTTAACTGCGCGGCCGGGTCCGCCCAGGCCGGCGCCGCGGCTCCGGTGGGAGGGACGCGGCGGCGCGGCCCGGCTCCGCTTCTTTCTCCCGCCTGCAAATATTTGCTGCCTCGCTGGAAATCCGACTATTTCGCGCGCGCTCCGCTTGCAAAGTCCTTAAGTAAACACGCTCAAATGACCGCCCCAGGCGGCCCGAGGCACGCTCACTCCCCCTGCGCGGGATTAGTAACTTTATGACTTCGACCCCAAGGCTCGGCTTTTCTGGTTACCCTCGGCGGGCAGCGCGCGGGCGCCCGGGGCCGCTCTCCCGGCACCTCGGCCCCGCGGAGCTCGCCTGGACGCGCCTATCGCCAGGCTCGGGTGGGTGACGCTGGCCGCGTGGATCTCCGCTCTCTGGGTCCAGAGACCCCAGGGGTGAGCCTGGGGGTACGCTCCTCCCCTCTGCACCGCGGGCTCCGGTTCCTTTGCGGGACTGGGTTCCCCACTTGCATCCGAAGAGAGCTTCTGAGCTCCGGGGAGGGCGGGTGGGAGGGACCTGAACAGGGGGGCATGTGTTTGGGGTGTGTGTGTGTGTGGGTCCCAGCTTACCCCAACCCAGGAGAGAAAGTAAGGCTCCATTTCTTACCCTTTCCCCAAGAGGGCACACACACCCCGCTCAACTTGACGCCTGAAGCAGCCGCCTCGAGGCCTGGCGTTTCAGATAGGCCAACCCGCTCCAGCCGCCCCACGCACACGCACAGCCCAGGTACCAGCTCCGGGCGGCGGGGGATGGGCGGTGGCTGCGCTGTCGCCTGCTCGGCTCCGGGATGCTTGCCCCCAGGGTCCCAGGCATCCAGACCTCGGCCAGCCCCTTACCCTGGTGAGGGAGGCCTCGCGCTCTGCAGGAGCCCGGGGCCCTGCAGCAGCGGCGGCGGCGGCGGCGGCGGCGGCGGCGGCATCCTCCCAGGTCTCCACCTCTCTTCCTCCACCGGAGCTCCGCCGGCCGCTCCCGGGGAGAAGAGGGGACTCGCTAGACCAGGCCCGGCCCGGGGTCCTGGGTAGGGGGGGCCTTCAGGTCTGTAGGAGGGCGCTGAGGCGTCTCCGCAGGAGGCCAGGATTAGCTTTGCGAGCTAAGGCTGAGGGGGACTCAGGACCACCTTTCCCCCCTTTCGCCGGGCCTCGAGCCCCCTCCCCTCCCCCGCCCTCCCTCGGAGGAGGAAGCCCGGCCTGCATTCGCCGGCGAGGCGGGTCAGGCCGGCGCCTGGCCTAGCCCAGACCCCCGCGGCCAGGCTCTCCGCCTCAGGCCACGCGCCGCAGCCTCTCTCCGGCCTGGCTCCCTTCCCCCTTCCTTCCCCCTGGGTCCCGGGGCCGACCTCGGCCCTCCCTCCCCCGGTATCCCCCTCCTCTCCTTTTCCCTCCCCCCCTGCTCTGTGCTCCTGGCTCTGGGGCTGGGCCCGTGACGTCAAACCCAGTGTGGCGTCGGCGAGACTGGCCGGCGCGGGCCATCAAAAGAGCAACGTCCTCTTTCCCAATTACCCACTGTCAGTCCGGGAACAGGGGCGGACCGGCTGGGAATTAAATGTTAAATACCCCCTACAGGCTGGCTCTATTACACGGGGCATCCAGCCGCAGCCCCCCACCCTTCCCTGCCAGTCCCAAACCACCCAGACGAAGAGGGGCTTCAAGATATTTTATTTTTCCAAGGGTTGGGGGTGAATCTTGAGCCTACTGCAGCCCGACTCGGCGCTTAAGATTTAATTAGAATGAATAATGCCCCCCCGCCCCCCAAAAAGTTTTGTGCGTTATCAGAGAGGCGCCGCCACACCGGAAGGCCTCCTTCTCATAGATATTTTTCTCTTTGTCTTTTAAAATCGGTCTTAGCCTCGGGAGTTAACATTTTCAAGTCCTGGCGTCAGCAGTTTCTCTCTCCGAGGATGGGTCCCTTTTATTTCCCGGGCTTTCAGGTCTCGGCGTAGAGGACCAAAGAGCTACGTTTGGGATTTTCCGCGTGGCTTTGAACTGGGGTCCGGCTAGTGTTGCCTGGTCTTAGACCGACGCGCAAAGATGCTCTTTTCATTTTTTTCGCCTCTGCTGCCATCCTTGATCTCGGGGATTTTAGCAACAATGCGTATGCGTTCGTCTGTCCTTGTTTATGGAGCGGTTTCCGGTGAATGTTAGAAACTAAATAATTAAAAGGTTTGCAGAGCGCCGTGAGCAGGAGAGGCTGGCAGCTTGACTAGCCCTAGAGGGACGTGGTCGGAATGAAGGAAAATCGATGCTCTTTTACTGGGCCGCCCTAATAAACAAGGACTAAATGGGCTCAGGAGAAACATGGGGGAGGGGGTTAATTTAGGGATTTTCTTCCTGTTCCGTATCTAGAAACTCGACCCTAGTTTCTAACGAACATCAGATTTAAGAAGACGGAGACTCAAGAGAAACTCCAATTCCAAGTTGGGAGAACCCACGTTTCCACCGTTTCTTACCAATAAAATTTACTAGTCTTTCTACGAGGATTGTACATTAAAGCAGGACACACACCCCACACCAAGTAAGGCTGAGTATTGATGTTTTTCCTTCACCGCACGAAAGGAATCCTCCAGAACTTACTTTTAGGGACGGTCTCTTCTATGTCGACTTTTGTGTGTGTGTATTTGTAGGGGATTTTTATGGGGCAGAGAAGCGAAGAGGGAATAATGCCTTCAAATAAAACCCCAAATCAAGCTGTTAGTACCGTCCGTGGGAAAGCCTGCGGGAGAACCCACACTCTCTCCTCGCACACATTGCCCTGGGGTGAGCCACGGGTGGAACCTGAGTCTTCGCTTCCCGCCTGTCACTTGCACACCCGGGCCGCGTTCTGGGGCCGGGCGGCTGCAGGAGCCTGAGCGCCGCTAGGGGATGCAGTGGCTCAAAGCACCGAGAGAGGCCGGGGAGGTTGGAGCCCGCGGGGCCGACCAATCGCGGCCCGGCCGCAGCCTCGCGCGCTGATTGGCCCCTTCCCGGCCACGCCCCGTGCGCCCCGCCCCCCCCCTCGCGGGGCCGTCTCTGAGACCCGCTCCCTCAGCTCGGAGCTGCGGGGTCGGACCCGGCGAGTCCCGCGATCTGCGGGGCCCGGGGGAGGCCGCCGCTGTCCTGCCCGGCGGCCGGGGTGGGGGTCGGAGGACGGGGCTGGGGAAAAACGCCGGGAGCGGGAGTAAGTAGGGCCCTGGGCGGGGAGAAGGGAAAAAGTTGGGTAACCGGAGTGAAGACCCGAGCGCTTTCTCCCCACCCGCTCGTCTCTGTGCTGGGGGAGACAGAGCCTCTCGCCCCCTCTCCTTTCATCCATCACTATTGTCACTCAAGTCAAAAAGCACACATTGATTACAAATATTAGGTCTGGAAAGGACAGCTGCAACAGCTGAAACATTCGAGAGGCTTGTTAACGCAAGAGACTGGGAGAATGTTGACCACGACCACCAAAGTATCACCGACATTTCAATCAAAGACAGATTTTTTTTCCCCAGTTTCTCAATCCCTTAGGTGAGAGAGGCACATCTCCAAGTACTTTGACATTACTTTTGTTTTTCCTGATCACTTTTGCTTGCACAGAGACCCCACATCAATAAACTACCCCATACCCTGGATTGAATGCAAAAAAATGTTTGCTCATTTAAAAAGTCTGAAAAAGAAAGGCCGCCTGTAGAAATAAACTTTATGAATGGGGCAGGCCGGTTTCCTCGGCACGGAATAACCTACCGAGCCGGAATGAATTGGCAGGAGCCGGAGCCACATTTAAAGGGCCAGAGCGCGAATTCCCTCCTGCCCGCCCCCCTCCGCCCCGAACCCGGGTGCGCCTCGCCCACCCTCCCCGCCGCCCCTCCGCCCTGGCCGCCCTCCGCGGCGCCCCTTTCCGGTCAGTGGAGGGGCGGAGGAGAGGCGGGGGTGGGGGGGGGCGGTGAAGTCCTGAGCGGGTTTGGGTTGCAGTTTCCTTGTGCTGGTGATCCTGTCCCC